>NC_085872.1:46421667-46556667 GCF_034702125.1 Engraulis encrasicolus
TTGGTCGTCAATTTGGTTGACACCACGCCCTAAGCATTGCTTACCTACTTATGCCTATCGGCGGCTTGGTTTCCTTGAGCTAGCTGTCCCCTTTCAGCGCCCTTCCCTTTCGCGCTCTCCTGAGTTTTAAATGCATGTCGAGTTGAATGGGATCTAATTACGCTACCCATCAGCTTGCAGGTGCATCACAGTGGGACAAACATCATTATAAGACTCACTCTGCAGCTCAAGATTTTAACCATTTGCAAACATCTGACTTTAATGTTTCAGATGTGTAACAACCTTTTAGGAGTCTGTGTGCTTTAGCTTCGCTCTTCAAATGTAAACGGGTCAAGAATTACGTTTTTTTTGGCGGTCAGATGTCAGGCGGTACAACCCATACATTAAATAATTGGTATTAAGTTGCAATGAATATGCTCCAAGGTAATCTAAAAAAAAAACAAAAACTTTTAATCCAAACAATAGTGGCATTAGCTGTGGTTGCACCCCTTGACGTGTGTATCTAAAACAACACAACCCCAAATGCGTGCCCCGTACATTGAGGGATTCCCCCCCCCTTTTGACACACCCCCCCAAATTGGTGATGAGTGGCTTCCATCTCAGCAGTCTTTGGACTGGGGAATTTGACGTGCGAACAGGCAGGGCGTAGACAGTGCCAGGGGGTTTTAAGAAAAAAGTGGGCTTAAAAACACCCTTTTCAGAGTCTGTGTGGTCTTGTGTTCATGAAATGAGTCCTCTAAGTACCTGCATGGATTCCCTCCCTCCCTCTCCCCAAACCCCCCTAAGTGTGGGATCCCCCGATACCACTTTTTTGAAAAACGATCCCGATCCGGGGTTTTCCCCCAAAAATTACAAGAAAATAAATGATGCGCCTTGTTTTTTTCCACGGGATATTTTTATTGTTCCATTTCCGTAGATTAAATGTTAGAAAAGTTGAGGTGGCACTTTTTCCTGCTGTTTTTAGTCCACAGAACGTGCAGATTTTGCATTGTTTTGGTGAAAAGCAGTATCGTTCCCTGGATGGCAAGTGCTTGACGGGGACGAGTACGAGTAAATAGCAGTTCGGGTGCCGATAGAATCGGTACGGGCACCCCTACAAAGTGGTGATGAGTGGCTGTCCTCCACCCGTCAGCCATACCGTGTAAACCAGCAGGGCCGCAGACGGCCCCAAAGGGGGGTATCTGGGTTTTTGGTAGGGCGATGCAGTCACACACACTGCAAGAATCGTGATGGGCAAATGATTTATTAGTTACAACTACGCCCTAATATTCAAAATTTTTTTGATTTTTAAACCCAGCCCCAGTCAGGGGGGGGCAGCAGAACTTAGGGTAAAACCGGCCAGACTTGGGGGGCTACAACGAAGTTTGAAAAAGGGAAAAACGTTGGAAAGTTTTTCCCCCTTTTGTTTTCACTGCACTGTCCGCTGTCACCCCCAGTGTCTTATATCTCCATTCTTAATCAGCTGTTGCCCGTCACTACACCGAGTTTGCAACCAGCTATTACCAGTTTTTTTTTTAGCTATTTTTGTGGGGGTAACGATCGAAGGGTGTAGTTATAGATACTTATTAAGCATTGTGGGTCATTTCACGTGAATCAGACACTTTGGGACCCGACGACACGATTTCAACATACTTTCTGTGCCCGTTTAGTAGCAAGGTAGCACCCCGAATGGTTTGTGTGATCTGACACCCAAAATTTTAAGGGGGAAAAGAAAGAAAAAGGTTTAAAAATTTAGGGGGGGACACTTGGGATTGCCTTTATTTTATCAGTAGTGTAAGTAAAAAGTGCACATGATTCAGTATGATTTAAAACTGTGTCGGTGGGGGCTCAAAGTGTTGATTTTTGTGAAATTACCCTTGTGTTTGTGGCAAATTTGGACACCAAACACCTAAACCCCTGAACAGCAAAATAGGTTTGTAGGGCCCTGTGTTACTGTTTTGTGTGTGTGTGTGTGTGTGTGTGTGTGTGTGTGTGTGTGTGTGTGTGTGTGTGTGTGTGTGTGGGGGGTGTGTGTGTGTGGACATGTCTCCGTTATCAAATCCCTTGCTGTGTGTTTTTCAGCGATGGGTCATCGCGGGGGGGAGTTCTGGGTGGTGGGGGCTTTTATCAGCGTCGGGCGCGCTGGTACGACGCCCTCAGGCAATGGTGAGACACCCCCAGGGTGAAGGACCCCACGGGCTGGATTAACACACAGGCTAGATTGGTTGCGCCTAGGGGCCCCACATGCAAGGGGCCCCAAGGATAGATATGACTGCACTAGGGGCCCCCCATGCAAGGGGCCCCGTTTGTGTGGGTAATACAAATGTCAATGTTCGAATTTTGAAAAGAAAATGTCAAGTGCCGTGTCAACTAAGTTTTTTAAAAAGTTTTTTAAGCTCCCCTTTCCCCATTGGGGGATATAATTTTCCTGAAATTTTTTTTTTATACATTTTTTTGACTGTAGTTTTTTGTGGGGGGCTCCCGCACTTTTAGCCTAGGGGCCCCCGGGGCCAACTTAATGGCCTGCTCCACAGGTGCTGACAGGACCCCCGTTCCATTGACATTCTGTTGCCGTTACTTTTGTTTGAAAAAACTTTCAGAGAGTTGTGAAGCCTCTGAAAAATTTAAGTTGGGTGTCTATCTGTGGGGATGTGAAGCTTTTCAAATGTTGGATTTAACTTGGTTTTTGCGCTATTGGTCCCGTCTTCTAACACCTTTTTAATATATTTTTTTTGCTTGTGTCCTTCAAAAGGGCAATAAATGATGTAGAATTTTGAAAAAAGTTTTAAAGGTCATTAACAATCAGTAGGTGATAAAAAAGGTTTTTTTCACATCGTAATGTTTTACTGTGTGTGCGGCTTGGCCAGGGGGCCTTGAAAGGGGTTCTATTTCAATGTGATTTTATTTCTATCTCAAATGTTAAAACTTTATATTTTTCTGTTACCAGAAGGCAATGATAGTCGGAGCGCATTACTGGGGCCCCGTTTTTTTCATAATTGTGTTCCCTTTTGGTAGTTAACTTTTTAATGACTATTACAGGGTACACAAAGGTAAAATAAAAAGAAAAAATTTTGATACATTTGATTTCCCCAAATTCCCCTTTCGTGACAGAAAAAAATAACAAAGTCCGGTTGGGCATGATCAAAAAACCCCGGCCGAATCGAAACCAATGAGAGCAGCTGGGGGGGGGGGGCCTTGGGGTTGGAACCGGCCCCCCCAAACCCCCCCCAAGATGGGGGGGAGACCCCCAAGGGCCATGGGGGGAAAACCCCCAAATTGGTGGGGGAAACAAAAAAACCCCCTTTTTTTTTTAAAAACATTTTAAAAATATGAAATTAATTAAAAAGGGTTTTCCATTTTTTTTTTTTAAATTTTTAAAAATTTTAAAACCCCCCCCAAATTTTTCTTTTTTTTAATTTTCCCCAAATTAATTTTTTTTTAAACCCTTTTAAAAAAAAAACCCCAATCCTTTAAAATAACCCCAATAAAATAATTTCCCTTTTACAAAAAAAATTTTAAAAAAAACCCCCTTTTTTTTTTTTCCCCCCCTTTTTTTTAAAACTTTTTAAAACAAAGAAGGGGGGGAAAAATTTTCCCCCCCCCCAAAAACCCCCCCCCTACACCTCCCACCCCAAACCCCCCCCCCGGGGGGAAAAAAAAAATCCACAGAAATTTTTGGGGGGGGCCCTTCGGGAAAAATTTCTGGAAACCGCCCCCTTTTAAAAATGGCTAAAAAATTTTGGATATGGTAAAATTCCACCAGATTTGAAATACGGTAAATACCCCCGGGAAAAATTTACTTTTAAAAAAATTATTTTTTTTTGTTCCCCCCCTCCCTTTTTTTTGGGTGGCTTTTTTTCCATTTTAAAGGGGACCTCGTTTTCTTAATTTTTCCTTTCCCCGGGGCCCCCAGATTTTTTTTAAAAAGGGGGGGGGGCTTTATGTTTTTTTCCCTTTTGGGCGGGTCTTTGCTATTCCCACCCGGGGGTTTTTGGGTGTTTTGGGGGGGTTTTGTGGGGGGGTTTGGTTCAAATCCCACCTTGTCTTGCCTATATGGGTTTTTCCTCTATTTTCCCCCGGGCGGATTGTGTTTTTTTTAAAAGGGGTTTCCCTTTCTTTTGTCTTTATGACGTTCCTGTTTATTTTTTTTTCCCCCCTTTTTGGGTTAAACTTCCGAAAGAGGGCCCCTTACTTTTTTCCCCCCTCAAATAGTGTTCTTTTTAAAGTATTTGTCTAAGTTGTTTGCCTTTTCTTTCTCGGGGTGGGGGAGGCTTGAAAATCTGTTTAATTCGTTTTGGGGATGGAGGCCCCTTTTTAAGGTTTGGGCTTGTTGGGGTTTTTTTTTTGGGGGAGGGGCCCTTTTAAAGGGGGGTGCTGTCCCTAATTTGTTTTTCCCCCAGGGTCCCCTTTTGGGGTTTCGGTCTTTAAAATTTTTCCTTGGGGGTTCGCGCCCCAAAAGGCTGCCCCTTAAATTTCTTTTTTTTGAGGGGGGGGGTTTCTTTAGATAAGTCCTTTGGTCTTTTTCCTCAGGGTTGGATGTTCTTTTGGGGGGGGCCAAAAGGTTTTTGGTCTTTTTTTTCCCCTCTGCAGGGTTGGATTTTCCTTTTTAAGAATCTTTCTATGTTTTTCCCCCCCCTTTTTGGGTTCTTTTTTTTCCCAAATTTCTGGGTCTTTTTAAAGGGTCTGCCCCTTTTTTTTCCCCCTTAGGGCGGCGGCCGGAGTTAATTTTCCCCAAAAATTGCCCCCCCTTTTGGCTTTCTTTTTAAGGGCCCTTTTGGTTTTTTTCCCAACCTTTTCCCCGGCGGTTTGGGGGGGTTTTTTAAAAGTTGCCTTTTGTCTCCCCTTTGTTTGTTCCCGGGGGACGTGTCTTTTTAAAGATTTTTCCCCAATGGGTCCCTTTTTTTTTTCGAAGGGGTTGGAGGCTCTTTCAAAGGTTGCTCGTTTTTTGGGGAAAAATTTTTTTTTAAGAACCCCAAAACCCCCCCCTCCTCAAAAACCCCCAAAAAAGTTTGCCCCGTAGGGCCCCCATTTCATTCCCCCTGAAGGGTTAATTTCCCCAACTGTGTCTCTCGGGGAACCGGGGCCTTTTCAAAAAGCCCCAACTTTTTCGGACGGCCCGTTTGGGGTTTTCCCTTTAATGTCTTCCCCTCGGGGTTTGGGCTTATTTTTTAAATAAGCCTAAGGGTTTTTCTTTTTTGCATAGGATTTCCTTTTAAAGAATTTTTCCAAAAAATTTTTTTCCCCGGGCCCCCATGGATGTGTTCGTTTAAGAGGGGCCCCCCTAAATTGCGCCCCCCCCGGGGTTTGGCCCCTTTTTTTAAATTTTTGTCCCCTAAGGGTTTTGCCTTTTTTGGGCTCTCCCCCAGGTTTTAACGGTTTGGGGGTTTTTTAACCTTCTTCCCCGCAGGGTTTGGCTTTTTTTAAGAGGCTTTCAAATTTTTTCCCTCATGCCCCCCTCAGGGGAGGGGTTTTTTCAGGCGGGGGGGGCCCCAAGGGGGTTGGGGTTTCCCCCGGGGTGGGGGACTTAAAAAAGGGGGGGCCCGCCAAAAGGGGGGGACCAACCCAAACAACACCCCTCCAAAACCCCCCCAAACAAAACCCCCAAAAAAAAAAAGACCCAAAACCGGGAAACACCACGCCCCGGGAACCAAAAAAGAAACCCCCCAAAAACCCCCCCGGGGAACAAAAACCCAAAAAAAAAACCCCAACCCCACCCACCAAAACCACCCCCCAAAAAAAACCCAAAACCAAAAAACCACACAAAATCCCCCCCTTTCCCCAAATTATATGCTTTTAAATACTGGTAATAGAACCTTGTTAAAAAAATTTTTTTTATTTTTCTTTAAAAAGCTATTTAGGGTGTCTGTTATAAAAATTTTCAATTTCAAAAAAAACACCCCCCAAATGATTTTTTAGTTTTTAAAAAATAGGGTTCCCTTTTTTGTGTTTTCGGCCCACCCACGGGGGAAGGGGGGGTTTTAACGGAATTTTCCCTTGGGAGCTCCTTTGAGGGGAAGCTCCCCCCCCAACACAAAACGGGCTGGAGGGGGCGTCATGGCTAAAAAAATTTTGGTCCAAAAATTTGCCGTCCCATTTTAAATAAACTGAAGCCCCGGGGCTTTTTTGGGGAAATTTTTTTAAGTTTAACGGTAAACATTTTTTTTATGAAGCCCTTTTTTTCGGGGCAGCTCTGTCTCCCTACGCCCCCCTTTTTTGGGGGCCCCCTTTCCTTAACTTTTTTTCTTTTTTACTTTTTTTTTCCCCTTTTTTTTTTTTTTGGGAAATTTTAGGGTCCCTTTTTAAATTTAAGGGGGGGTTTTACTTGCTAATGGGGGGGGTTTGGTTTTAAAAAAAACCTTTGGGTAGCGACCGCGGGGGGCCGGGGGTTTTAAAAAACGGATCGGGCTGTTTCCGGCAGAATGGCGCACCTATCCCCCCCATGGGGGGCCCCTGATTGTCCAACAAGTGAAAATTACGGAATTGTGACAAATATGCATGTTGAAAAAATGTGTGTCTCAGTATAACGTTCTGGTAGACTATATAGTATAGTTGGTAGGATACTAATACCTGGCTTGTGGTTAATTATGACACTGGTCTATGTAGTAATTGGTTTTGTAAAATTTGCGTTTCTGGGGGCGTTGGGGGGGGGGGGGCATGGGGGGGGGCAAGGCAACCCTGTACCTGTAGGGGGCCCAGGCCATCTTAACCTGGCCCTGGTGAGAGTCCGTGTGTGTGGTGTGAGAGATGGAGAGCTGGATGTTTGAATTATCGGCCTCTGATAGAGCTTCCCTATAGCCCCACCCAGCCTGCTGCCTCAATTCAGCACGGTGGCACTTTCATTAGGGTGACATCACACCCTCTATGCCTGCCTTAGCTTAGTGCAAAGTGTTTCTCAAACTTTTCCAGGACCGAGGGACACCACAACTTTGTCCCCTCAAATATCTTCAAGGACCACCTGTCAAATGAATTGACAGTTGACATGTGCTAATTTGACACTGCTAATTTGGATACAGACCACTTACTTTTTCACATTACAGGCCTGTCTTCATTGTGGTGAAAATAAGACTTAAAGCTATTGCTTACTTTGTAATAATGTTACAAATAGAAGCATACAGCTAGCTTGTCTTTGGAAAAGTAAGAAATCCACTCGCGGGACCAATGAGGCTCTGTCGCGGACCACACTTTGAGAATCACGGGCTTAGTGCTTCTCAACCGGTGCTCTAACCGCGGTGTTTGGGGAACCTAGGGGGGCCGTTGAGAAGGATACAGCTGAGAGGGGGTCGTGCCATTAGTTGCCATTCGGGGGCGTTAGTCGTTTTAATTTTTTTAGACTACTTTGAGGGGTCGTTGGCATGGCTTCTTATGAGGTTACAGGGCGGCCGTGACTTGTAGGCTTACAATGATGGTACAGTAGAGGCTCGTTTATTTCAAAAAAGGTGGGGTGAACAAACTGGCCCACTGGCTTAGCTGTGTCTTACCAATAGGTGCCATCACATGAATGTCTTGTCTTCACATCTTCACTGTGCATCTTCCATTGATTATGTGCGAACGTGAGGCAAGCGAGTCTAAACTTGTATTGAGACACTCACACCCTGACAGTTGTATGTACCGGTATGTTAGAGACTTGGATGCATCATTTCTATGCAGATAAATAATTGGGTCAAACTATCAGCACTAGAAACAGATCATTTTATTTATTTGTTTTTTCCTATAGGAATTGTAAATAACAAGCAATAATTACACAATACATTACTCTGTTTTTTTTCTCGGATAGAGATAACCGACATCTAAAAAACAAGCAAAAAAGCAAACAAAAACAAGATCCAAAAACAAACGAGGCATAGAACATGGATATGAAAATCATATTATTTTTGTTCATTCAGTGACTGCTGAAGGGACACATAAGTTTTCTTCAAATCATGATCTTTGCGGGATGGAAGTACTTTACAGTGGTTCAGGCAGCATTGATCTCCGTGTTCATTTCTTCAATCTCTTTTTAACCAGGAACTAGAATCACATTGCATTAGGCATCTCTTAATTCATGGTCATGGTCAGAGGTGTCAAAAGTAAAAGTAAAACTTTAAAAAAGGAAACACAGTTCCTTCCAACGCAGGTAACTTATCTAACACCGTGTATTCACTTTTACTTTTACTTTTGTCACTTCTGGTCCTGGCTACGCTAGCGCTTATTATGTCAATTAAGCTTTGCAAGTAGCAAGGTTTAACAGATACAAGGCAACACAAACTAAATGGTAACATGACCCCAACTCCACACATACACACAGGAACATATATACTCATTACACGCCTGAAAAATTGATCATTTTCAACTTCCAACACCTCTCCTTGAACACCCCCCCCCCCAGTCACATGAATGAAACGGTTCTGCTGCAGAGAGTAAAGTAGAAGTGAAAGTAAAAGAAAGAAGAAGAAGAAGAAGAAAGCCTGGGAACTGGGAAACTCCAACTCCCATTGTCATTGTAACATGTGTTCACTGCACACATCGAAATTGCATTTATGCCTCACCCGTGCAAGGGGGCAGCCCCCAATGGCGCCCCAAGGAAGCAGTGTGGCATGACGGTACCATGCTTAGGGTACCATAGTCATGGAGGAGGATGGGGGAGAGCACTGGTTAATTACTCCCCCCACCAACCTGGCGGGTCAGGAGTTGAACCGGCAGCCTTTGGGATACAAGTCTGACGCCCTAACCACTTAGCCATGACTGCCCAAAAAAGTGTCCAAAGCACAATAGTCCAGGATGTATTGGTGTAGGACGGTAGACAGTGGCATTAGAATCGCTGATATCTTTGTTGATAAGATTTCCACAGGAGGACCAGCAAAATAACAACAACTCCAAACAGAAACAGTACCAGAATTACAATTACACTTGTGTAGGACGGCAAGACGTTTGTTGGACCCTTGCAATTTCCTTGCCGAGAGAAGCCACGCATGTCAGACAACGCCTTTAAAAACACATCTTTGTGAACTTCACCAACCGAGTTTTGAAACTTACAACGGAACTTCAAGGGAAGACGCTCCTTGGAGACGGTCGGAATATAAAGAGTGTTGACGGCGAAGTACATCCCATCGTGCATCTTCTCAATCCGTACGTGGTTGCACATACCTGTATCTCTAAACAAAGGATTGCGGTCAATGAAGGTGCCGTTGACGAGCCAATAGGACAGCGTTTCGTTTACGATTTCCTCATCAATGCCGAGAGAGGCCACGCAGGTCAGAAAATCTACTCCCTCTGAGACATTCCTGACTGTGTCTTCTTGTGGAAAGAAACAAATTTCGGTCCTGTGAGATTAAGGCAGAAGACGTGCACCGACGCACTGAAGAGCAGCAGGAGAGAGGACAAGACGATCACGCAGCGGAGTGCCATAGCTTTTGTCCAGAACCAAGCAAATGGGCAAAGTGAAAAAGATCTTTACCAATTAACTCTTTGAGGAAAAATGATTTTCTAACACTCTACAGGTCCCATAGAAGTATGTGTTAAAAAAAATCGTTGTCGTTATGACATCAAAATGTTGGCAAAATTCTAATCACATATTTGTGATGGTACTCGTTTAAGCAAATCCGCACGTCCGTGAGTTATTGCCGAGGCAGTGCAGGGCCAACTAAAGTGTCCTGACTGAAAAACCAAGAGTGGCAACTCTTGTGATGTGTGTCTGCTGAGGTTTGAGGAGTTGGTTTCAATTTTACACAATTAAAATCAGTCATCCTGACACAAGCGTCAGAATTCTCCAACTTCTTACTTGCTGTTCCTGTTTTTTTTGGGGGGGGGCTATCAAACACCATCAAACCCTTCGACCTTCGGATGTTATTAAATAATTACAACATCTTGCACAATTTCTATTCCATATCTCATCTGAAGACAAATGAGGTTCATAGAAAATAAGAGGAAAAGGTATCACATGTAGAATAGACAGATGAGAGGAGAAACATTAACAGACAAGTAACCACAAATGATAGGACAAGACTAGACACATGAGTCAGGACTACAGTAGACACATGACTAGACCAAGCATAGCAGTTTCGGTGACTTTTCCCCCCAAGTGAAACGCATCTTGACATCAAGTGTCTGACAATTTGTCCAGTGTGTATTGTGACATGAATTTCAAAATCTCCCGTTCTAGAGGACTACTTCCTTAATAACGGCTAGAAAGGGAAAAGGGGGGCCAACCGTGGCCTAATGGTAGGGCACTTGTCTACTATGCTGCCGACACGGGTTCGATTCCCAGCCCGGGTCCTTTGTCGGTCCTTCCCCGTCTCTTTCTCCCCGCTCGCTTCCTGTCACCATCTTCACTATACTATCAAAAATAAAGCAAAAAAAGACCACAAAAAAAAATCTTTAAAAAAAAAAAGAAAGGGGCAAATTGTTTTATGATTCAGGTGGGTCGTCTGTTTTAGTTATTGCCATGCAGAAAATACTCACAGAAGGGGAAAAAAGATAAGAGGTCAAAGAGGTTAATTTCTCGGCTGCTCGCAATATGTATCGCAGCAAATAATTAAAGAGAACAGAACATTTTAAATTGAAATGCTCTCTAATTAGTCTGTTCCATTGAAAAGTGATTGGGTACTTCTTGACTTTTTGTGTGTTCACACATACAGCTTAAGTTAAGTGTATTAGTTGACACTGTTGGCTAAGACATGTTCTGTTGCTCTCACTGTGCAAACTTAATTATGAATTGCAATGCGCTGCAATTCTGCTGTGGCAAGGCTGATGTGTCTTTCTCAGAATGTTCCTCGTTACTCTTTTTATCGCTCTCCCCCCTAACCCCCCACACCCTTTTTTTACTTTTATCCCCACTTCCTCTGCTACTTTCCCCTTTGATCCTTCCCTTTTCCAACTCTGCACTTTTAAAAAAATATTTTTTGCCTGGGTCCTTTTCCCCTCAACTGCTCTCTCTCTCTCTCTCTCTCTCTCTCTCTCTTAACTTTTTCGTCTCCCTACAATTTCCCTGTCTTTCTCTGCCTCTCTCCTTCTTCTTTCTCTCTCTTTCCTCATTCTCTCTCTCTCGCCCCATCTCTGCCCCTCAAGTAGGCTTTTCCTCTCTTCCCTCCTTTACTCTCTCTTTCCCTCTCTCTCCTTCTACCCTTCTTCCTCCCCCTCCCCCCCTCTCTCTCTACCCTTCACTCCAGCTATTGCCCTATCTGTCCCTCAACTCTGCTATCTCCATCCCCCTCTTCATCCCCCCTCATAAAGGTAAAGCTGCATTTATGATGTTCATGTCTAACCGTTCTCTCCCTTAATCTCTCCCTACCTGTATCCATCCCTCCCTCTCTCTCTCCCCCCCCCCCACCCCCCCCCCCCCCTCTCCCCCTCAGGGCTAGTGACTTGGTGATGAAGGTGGATGCTCTGCTGTCTTCGCAGCCGAAGGGCGAGGCCCGGATAGAGTACGGCTTTGCTGATGACCGATACAGGTAAGGCGGCAAGTACTATGATGTTCATTATGTGCTAGGTGTTTTTTTCTTTTTTACACTCACTTCACTTCAACTCATTTCAACACCACGCAGTCCTCTCTCCTCAGGTCTGATGCCTGATGCCATCACATGATGGCTGTTCTATAGGGCTGTAACGATATTGTATTGAACCGAGAAATCGTGACAGAGAGTCACAATACTGTATCGTGATACAAGAAGACCCATTCGTCCAGAAAACAACCTTATGATTTGATGTGATGGTGTTTCCAAGCTTCAATGGAGATATTTTTCAGAAATCGTGGGGTGTATCGAACCGTAGGTCAAAAATCGTGAGTCGAACCGAATCGTGAGTTGAGTGTTTTTCTTTCACTTCATACATTTCATAAAAGTTAAATATTTTACCTGACATGTTTTGATGTCCCGTCCCGAGGGTAATCCGTCTTCATCAGAGGGTTACCCTCTCTAATAGCTATACCAGGGGTGGGGAACCTTTTTCATTCGAAGGACGACTTCAAATTCCTCCAAGGGGCGTAAAAGTCCTCTGAGGGCTGTACTATGAACACAAACCAGGATTTCCCTCTGCACTTTTGGCCTATATTGAAGGCAGCCACCTTTAAAACAGACCCCTCCTTCTCTAGGTCCCCTGAATATAACTTAATTGTATTGGAAATGTATTTTCTAAGTTTCCTTCACAAAATATACCATATTTCATGTGAAGCTGCATAACATTAAAACTGTATCGGGGGCTGGATAAAACGGCCTCAAGGGCCGTACACGGTCCTCGAGACATAGGTTCCCCACCCCTGCACTATACCGTAGAAACATGTCAGGTAAAAGATAAAACTTTTACATATCTGAAGAAAAAGAAAAAAAAACTAAGTTTAAGGTAAGGTTGCTGTAGACCCCCGATGGCTCCCAGGGACGAGATAGCAGAGCAGAGCACTAAGCCCGGATTAACACACAGGATAGATATGGCTGCAACCTTCAGGGCCCCCCACCTGCCAGGGGGCCCCCTACCACAGGATGGATATGTCTGCAGCCTTTAGGGCCCCCACATGCCAGGGGGGCACTGATTAGCCAAAAGTGGAAAATTGGATATTGACAAGATGCAAAATTTAAAGAATCATCTGTCATGTTGAGTACAGTTGGTAGACAATGTTATCCTTAATTCCTAGCTCGTAATTACGATGCTGTCTATGTGTTTTTTGTGAAGCACATTGAGTTGCACCTGTGTATGAAATGCGCTATAGAAATAAACTTACCTCGCCTTGCCTATGTAAAATTGTGGCAAAAATTGTCTTCCGAGGGGGCCCACAATAACCTGTAGCCTAGGGGCCCCAGTCTATCTTAATCCGGCCCTGGGTAAGGCTGCTGTAGACCCCCGCTGGCTGGCAGCAGGAGGGCCAGCTCACCTCAGAGGGCTGTCCCAGGGAACACACACACACACACACACACACACACACACACACACACACACACACACACACACACACACACACACACACACACACACACACACACACACACACACACACACAGGGATGGGATAGCAGAGAGGAATGTGGGTGTTTTCTAGACAGCACAACAGAACAGAGCACTAAGCCCTGATCATACAGCCCCACTCCATGTCTCCACTTCACTTCAAATAATGAAGTCCGCAACACCAAGCTCCAGCTTCTCTTGAGAGAAAAAGGAGGAACATGCTGCACATCCTTCTCAAAAATGGAACATTGGTCTTCTTGATTAACATTCAGATGTTCCGATATCTGTTTTTTACTTTTTTTCCCCTCTGTGTGTGTCTGAGAAGTTTTGAAAGTTTTAAATGTCACGTCACCGTATAGCTCTGCAGTATAAGCAGAGATTCTTTAAGTGTATAGAGATATGCCAATGTAATAGGTTGCTATGGGCACCTAACATGACCAGGTTCCGGTCTGCCTAAAGGGGCATGTCATAATACTCCTAGCATTGAATAGAACAGTCCTTAGGTCTGCCTAAAGGGGGATTCCCCCCCCCCTCCCCCTTGCAATAATAGAACCCGGAAACAATGGGCCAATGGAACCTCTCTCTCTCTACTCTCTCTGGTATAAGTCTCTTATCTCTGAGCCGTAAGTTGTTTCTCTCCCCCTGCTGTTCTCATTCCCTCTACTGTGCCCCCCTCCTCTAGTGCTGTGAAGCTGAGGCCCAAGGAGGCGGAGGTCTACTTTGACATCGTGGCTGTGGTCGACCCCGTCACCAGAGACGCCCAGAAGCTCGCCCCTCTGCTCTTGGTAAGGCCAACAGCGGTTGTTCAACTTGGGAGTAGGCTTCACTCTTAAAGACTTAGACTGTGAGGGTTCAACTCAGTTTTTCAGGAAAGAGGCCGCACCTTTCATAACTTGTGTTTTTATTGCACGAACGGCGTGGGCCAGACACAATGAAGAAGGCCCACGCCGAAACGCGATTGTGCAATAGAAACACAAGTTATGCAAGGTGCAGCCTACTTTTTGCAAAACAGCGCAAACAGCTGTTTTCAAGTAGGTTTTTATTGTCAATTTCTTTACATGCACTGGTCATGCAAAGAATTTGAAATTACATTTCTTGCTTTCCCATACAGACATAGACTAATCTAGGTAAGGACATAGACAGTATAGACATAGACAGTACTTATACATGGACTTAAGACAGTATGGACATAGACAGTGCTCATACAGACATTTAAAGTGCAAGACTGGACAACAGAAGACTTGTAGAGGACATACATTAAGAGGTTTGTTGTGCTTTTCCTAAAAAGTCCTTTATAGGGTTCTGACATAGTAATAGTAGCATTTTGAAGAAAAATAAATGTGAAAAAGGTCTATCAAGTATAGGACTGGGTACCGAAATTCAATTCTTTGATGGAACCGAATTAAAAGCTAAGGTTCTACTTGGCATCGAAACGTGCCTTGTCTGTCGGTTCCACGTTTCGGTTCCTGAAGTCTGACTGTTAGAGCCATCAAATGTGTGTTTAAGCACGCGGCCATTTCAGCCAACCACAAGTGTCACAAACTGACCACGCTCCTCCTCTTCCCGTTTCGCACCTCATTTAAACGATTGACAAGACAGCTGATTTTCAACCAGCTGATTGTACTACTTGAGAAACAAAAACATGCCGTCGAAAGCGTGGCTATATTTCAGGAAAGTAGATAAGGAAGGAGCGCTGCAATATCTGCGATAAACTAATATCATGCAAGAATGCCAATACACCCAACCTGTTCAAACACCTGCTCTTGCATTCGATTAACTTGCGTGCGGAGAGTTGCAGCATCTTTACAACGGCAATACCGTCAACCTCAACCATGACCTCGACTCTTCAGGAAGATTTCTCTAACTCCTTGGAAACATGTTTTTCCATGAAAAGAGCTAACTTAGAAATAACTGGTCTTGTGTTGGGGACGTACAAATGTAGCCTATTTAGACCGTCGGTTTAATTCGAGGGAACAAAGAACACAGCGACAAAAAATATTTCCTCTCTATCCAGCTGGAGAATAACGCCATTGTTTACTTGAAGTAGCGGCCGCTTAAGGTTAAATAACTGAGGATTGAAAGAACATAAAAAAGTTCTGTAAAAAAATGTAAAAAGCTAAGAATCTCAGCTTTCGAACAAGCCCTAACACATGTCTGTAGGTCTAGGTTAAGGAGATCGCTGGCTGTTAGGAAAAAAAAAGATGAGATTAAAAAAAATAAAAAATAAAAGGTTGGAAAGCGCTATTTTTTCACTTGCAACAGCGGCCGCTTACAGTTCAATAACTTTTGATTGAAAGAACATAAAAACGTGCCGTAAAAACCTAAGATTCGCAGCTGTCGAACAAGCCCTAACACATGTCTGTAGGAGAAGGACAGGTTGTTTTTTTACCACTAGAAAGTGGCAATCTTGGGTCTCTGTTTTGGTAAGCTGTCGACAGACTGGGTAGCGTATTAAAAAATCATGTCAGGCACGCTTGACATAGGATTGGTACCAGAAGTGAAGTTGCACCGTATAGGCCTAGTACAGCAGAACAATTTTAATCAGACATGAGAACATTTATCAGTATCAAAACCGTTTATTGTACTTGCCAAGCCATGCCGAGAGGACAACTTGCAGCATGCAATTAATCATGAATGCTGTAGGCTATAGAATTAAATGCCTTTAACCCGCCATTGCTTAAGTCACGATGAGCGCCGCCTTGTGGCAGGCAGGGAAACTCATGATTTACAGACCCGTTACGCCATCTACTGGCCACTTTGGGTAACTGCAGGTTTAATTCAGGGTTTCTAGGAACCGAAAATGGAACCGTTCTGGTACCGGAACCAAAACGAAGGAAACGGAAATGGAACCGGAACCGAAAATTGTCAATCAATACCCAGGCCTAATCAAGTACACCACCAGCAGCTGTGTGTGTGTGTGTGTGTGTGTGTGTGTGTGTGTGTGTGTGTGTGTGTGTGTGTGTGTGTGTGTGTGCGTGCGTGCGTGCATGTGTGTGTGTGGGCGTGTGCGTGCATGTGTGTGTGTGTTTGTGTGTGTGTGTGTGCGTGTGTGTGTGTGTGTGTGTGTGTCAATCCTACTCCTATTATTGTCAGGAGGGTGACAGTGCTGAAGAATTTTTCAAGTGGAATATTAGAACTTTTATTTTGTCATAGAATGTTTGAGAGAGAGAGAGATTGTCTTGGCTTCCACTGTGAAGACAGTCACATTTTTCAGAGAACTTTTGATGGTCAGTGGCCCTCTAAGTAATGTCTATCTCTGCGTCCCCTTCCCACCCATCATTTCTCCTACCCAGGTGTTGAAGCAGCTGGTCAATGTAAACCTGCGAGTCTTCATGAACTGCCAGGCTCGACTCTCTGACATGCCGCTCAAGAGGTGAGGCTGCAAATACGAATACATATACTTTACTCAAAGATCTGAAGCTCCTATGCACAGCCAGTCTAGGTGCTGGTGAAGTGCTGTCATCAGTAATCCAAAGAAAAGAAGAAGAATCACAAAAAAGCAGCAAAATCAAGTCCACCAGTGTGCGGTGGTCCTTCTTGTTTACTTCAAATACTTTATCGTCCACAGTCTAGAGAGACTAGACAACAGCAAGGCAACAGCCGCAACATTTGTCTCTGTCAAATGATATGCAAATGCAAATAGTAGAAAGTAGGAGAGTTATTACCTCTCTATAAATGCTTTGCAGAATTAGCATTCAGATTAATGTGTATTTTTGAATGCTGTATATGCAGGAGCACCTCAACTGCTAATGAAATCACTGTTAGAAGTGAAGAGCTCCCAATTTAAGTAAAACACATTGAACCACAGTTGAAAGCCACTTTTCAACTGTAACTACTTTATAAGCTCTGTCAATCACAAAGTGCTCTTTATCTCACCACAACCACAGGCATACTCAAGCTGCCTCCTACACAGCTACCTCCTACAGTTTTTATATGCTATTTTTATAGCCCTTTCAGAAACTGCCATTGGAAATTAGCATTGGCTATAAATGCTAAGATGCTCTCCATTAGGCTGTTATACAGTACTCGTGGTGTGTATCTGTAACTGTAAACCTTAACTAACTAATTAACTAACCACTGTCTTGGTTGTGTCAAACTCAAATTGACTGAGGGCCAAAATGCACTTCATACTGATAGTTATAGTTCACAGAAACTCTTTCCCATCATATGTGGTGGTTGAAATATGTCTGCACATCTTGTTATACTATACATTAATGGTCTCTCTCTCTCTTTCTCTCTCTCTCTCTCTCTCTTTCTTTCTTTCTCCCCGCTCCAGTTTCTACCGCTACGTGCTGGAGTCTCAGCTGAGTTTCGGGGCGGATAACAGCCTGTCTCAGGGCCCCCTGGCCAAGTTCCTGGACATGCCCCAGACGCCGCTCTTCACCCTCAACCTCAACACCCCCGAGAGCTGGATGGTGGAGTCCGTACGCACGCGCTACGACCTCGACAACATCTACCTGGAGGAGGTGAGCATGTGAACACTACATGAAGCACACCTGCCCATCAGTTTGGCGAATAATAGTGCTAACCCATACCTACAGGGCTCTAAATTAGCACCAGCCAACTGGCCAAATGCTGGTGAAATTTCAGTTTGGCTGGTAGAAAAGACCAACTTATTAGCCATTTGACCCATTTACTTAGCTACAGAGCTACAGAAATTAACATCTTAAAGCCATTTTGGCTGGCGATTTAAAAAAAAGTGAATTTACGACTTTACGACTTTATTGTCGATCTGACGGTCACTCGCTACGACCTCGATAACATCTACCTGGAGGAGGTGAGCACCTGCAGCACCACCCAGAGCTGGGGTGGGCTACAGGTTGCTATTGTCCCCTTGCCTCGCGCGCCATCCTACGTTCTTCCGCCAAGACACTTGGCTCCACACTACGTCTGGTACCTGTCCTCTGTGAATTTTTCAATATTGCATCTAGTCACAGTTGTGCAATTTTTGACTTATGCTCTTTTGCTTTTGACTTGTGCAATTTTTGACTTTTTTGACTTTTTCCTCACCTCCTGCTGGAGAGCAATAGTAGTAATAGTAACAGTAGTAATATAGACAATAATAACTTATTAACAAGGAATGTTAATCTTGTGTGTGTGTGTGTGTGTGTGTGTGTGTGTGTGTGTGTGTGTGTGTGTGTGTGTGTGTGCCTCCCCCTAGGTGGACAGTGTGGTGCCTGCGGAGTACGAGTTGGAGTACCTGCTGTTGGAGGGCCACTGTTTCGACGTCAGCACGGGCCAGCCCCCCCGCGGCCTGCAGTTCACCCTCGGCACCGACGCCAACCCCGTCATCAAGGACACCATCGTCATGGCCAACCTGGTGAGACAGTAGTTTTGGGTAGGGTGCGCACATCCAAAAACGCTTGTTGCAGGTGCCAGACAAAAAAGTCAGACAGTTGAAAAAGGTAGGTCTGCACATTGCCGATCAGCTCCAAAAATAAACTTTATTATTTAAAAAGCAATGATGAAGATCCAGCGTGATCGAAACGTTGCTTTTTAAATAATAAATGTTATTTTTGGAGCTGATCGGCAGTGTGCAGACCTACCTTTTTCAAAAACCTGCTGAGACGCCACCCCCGGCTCATACCCCTTACAGCCTGAACCGATAGACATACATTTGAGGGCCTGTAGTGTTTCCAATGCACAGACCAGAGCTATTCTATCGCAGTTTCATTTGTGCCATATTGATTATTTATTTATTTATTTATTCACATTGATTTCAGACTTTTTTGAGGGAGGGAGAGAGAGAAACATTTATTTATCTACGAGAGAATGGCATGATTTATCCTTTTGGATGAAAACTCATAATATCGTATCATATATTTCAACTGGTAGATGTTATTTGTGTACCTGAGTGCCCGTGCCCATAGCCTACTACACTAGCAGTCTCTCCAACCGTGATGTTTCCTCCTGGGCTGTGTGAATGTGCTTGTTCACCGCTCATGTTGTATTAAAAGTATTAAGACGCCATCAGACACCACTAAGTCTTCACAAGAGGCTGCCGTCAGGTGCAGACGAGCTCCCTTGATGTAGCGGCTTAATGCAGATTAATAGGTCTGTGTGTGTGTGTGTGTGTGTGTGCGCGCCCACACATGTGGTGGTTATAGGTGTATGTTTATGTAGATATGTGTCTTATCCTTTGTCTGTGTGTGTGTATGTGTGTGTGTCTAAGCCTTTGTGTGTGTGTAAGTGTGTGTACAGATTCTGTTCATCTCTGTGCGTGCGTATGTGTGTCTGAGCCATTGTGCGTGCGTGCGTGCGTCTGTGTGTGTACAGAGGCTTCTGTGTATGTGTCTGTGTCTGTGTGAGTGTGAGTGTGTGTGAGTATCTGTATCTGTATCTGTGTAGTGATGCTGACTGTTGTCTACTCTCTCTTTTCTCTCTCAGGGCTATTTTCAGCTGAAGGCCAACCCGGGCGCCTGGGTCCTGAAACTCCGCAAGGGCCGATCAGAGGACATCTACAAAATATACAGGTATACAGAGAAGCTGTCTGTGTCCTTAGCCCCATTCGTGTGCTTTGTGTGGTTGGGTGTCCTTGTTTTCGTTTCTCTGACTTTGATTGTGTTTAGGCATGTATGTGTGCTACTTTCAGGGCTCTAAATTAACACCAGCCTGAGCCAACCAGCCAGATGCTGGTGAAATTCCAGTTTGGCTGGCAGAAAAGGCCACTTTGTCCCATTTGCCAGTATGTGTTTGATTAACATCTACTGGCCATTTTGGCTGGTTATGAAAAAAAGTTAATTTAGAGCCCTGGCTTTTTTTTAAAGCAAAATATACACGTAGGTATGCAGCACACAGTGAAGTAGGTGTTTAGGCATTTATGTGTGCTATTTCTATAAAATATACAGGTACACCATGCACACAGTGAAGTAGCTCTCTGTGTCCTTAGGCCCATTTGTGTGCTTTGTGTGGCTGGGTGTCCTTGTTTTCGTTTCTCTGACTATTTTATCTGGCCTGCTGTTGTGTATACTTTGTTCTAGTGTGTGTGTGTGTGTGTGTGCGTGCGTGCGTGCGTGCGTGCGTGCGTGTGTGTGCGCGTGTGTGTGTGCGTGCGTGTGTGCGCGCGTGCGTGCGTGCGTGCGCGTGTGTGTGCGTGCATGCGTGCGCGCCTGCGTGTGTGTTTGTGTGTGTGTGTGTGTGTGTGCGTTTGAATGTTTGGAAGTGTGTAGTGGAGGTACAGTCGTGTAAATAACTAACCGTCCCCTTTTCCCCTTCCCCTCCCCCTCTTGACAGCCATGATGGCACGGACTCACCAGCGGATGCTGATGACCTCATCGTGGTCCTCAACAACTTCAAGAGCAAGATCATCAAGGTCAAGGTAAGACCGTTGAAGAGGTAGGAGGAGAGGAGAGGAGAGGAGAGGAGAGAGAAGAGGAGAGGAGAGATTATCAAAGTCAAGGTGAGACTGGAGAGGAGAGGGGAGGGCAAAAGATAGGAGAGGAGAGGAGAGCAGAGGAGAGGATAGGAGGTGGAGAGGAGAGGAGAGGAGAGGAGAGGAGAGGAGAGGAGAGGAGAGGATAGGAGGTGGAGAGAAGAGGAGAGGAGAGGAGAGGAGAGATCATCAAAGTCAAGGTGAGACTGGAGAACAGGTACAGTTGCTACCTGGTGAGCACAGGAGAGTAGGATGGAGGAGAGGAGAGGAAAGAAGAGAGGAAAAGAGGGGAGTGCAGAGAAAAATAGAGGAGTGCAGAGGAGAGGAGATCAGGATGGAGGAATAAGGGAAGAGGAGAGGAGGCTTTTTTTCTTTTTTTTCTCCCATATTTTCTCCCCATTCACTTATTCACACCAGCAAAAAGTGTATGCAAGAGAGCAGAATGGTTTGTCTTCCGGCAGTCCTGCGCTTTGGCTCTTTTATCTCTGGCTACTGCTGAAGCCCCATATTTTGGGTCGACACTGTACAGGTGGATGTTTGGGTAGACAGACAGACGGACAGAAGAACAGACGGACAGACATGATGTGCACACTGATAGCGCGTTCAGGCCGACTTAGAACCGTGCTGAAGCCCGTTCCCGCACCTAATCGTGAACCGGCCGTCGTGTTCACGCCACAGATATTTGCGTTCGCGAACCGGAAAGTTGGTTCGCAATGCGAGCCGCAGAATATTTGTTTTTTTCTCCGCGAACCGTGACGACAGCGTGGCCGTCAGCAGGTTCATCTGGGTAACACACAGTCACATGCGAATAAAGTTCAGAGCCCGGTATGAACACGGGGGGTTCGCAGGTAAGCACTTTAGTGCCGAACGTAACTGGTGCGGGCACTGGCACAGGCTCCGTTCTGGTCGGCCTGAAAGCCCTATGAGAGGTTGACAGATGGTGCCAGGATGCTGGAAGTTGGAACACCCAAATAGGACAGACAGACAGACAGACAGACAGACAGACAGACAGACAGACAGACAGACAGGCAGACAGGCAGACAGGCAGACAGGCAGACAGGCAGACAGACAGGCAGACAGGCAGACAGGCAGACAGGCAGACAGACAGGCAGACAGACAGACAGACAGACAGACAGACAGACAGACAGACAGACAGACAGACAGACAGGCAGGCAGGCAGGCAGGCAGGCAGGCAGGCAGACAGGCAGGCAGACAGGCAGGCAGACAGGCAGACAGGCAGGCAGGCAGGCAGGCAGACAGGCATTTGGTTTAACAAGGCAGACAAACTGGTGGAGACCGGAAGGAGGAAGAGCAGTAGAACAGACCGAGAGAGGGAAGCAGGATAGACAGACGGGTACTAACAGAAGAATGCACGCAGACAGATGGATGGATGGTGGTAAATGGGCCGACTGAGCACAAAGACAGACAGACAGACAGACGGGTAGATAGACAGACAGATGCCGTAAGGCAGACAGACAGGTAAAGACAGTGGACAGGAGGCAGATAAATAGACAGGTAAAGAGAGTAAATGTAAGGCAGATAGACAGACATGTAAAAATAGAGAGTAGACAGGATAGGCTATGGAATAGATAGGCAGCAAAAGACAGATGAGCAGCAAGGCCGACGAGAGAGAGAGAGAGAGAGAGAGAGAGAGAGAGGGAGAGAGAGAGAGAGAGAGAGAGAGAGAGACAGGTAGAGAGAGAGAGAGAGAGAGAGAGAGAGAGAGAGAGAGAGAGACACAGAGAGAGACACAGAGAGAGACACAGAGAGAGACACAGAGAGAGACACAGAGAGAGAGACACAGAGAGAGAGACACAGAGAGAGAGACACAGAGAGAGAGAGAGAGAGAGAGAGAGAGGAGGAGAGGAAGCAGACACGTCTTCCCACAACCCCCTTATTACACGTGACGGCCTGTCAGCTCTCGTCTGTGTGTGCGTGTGTGTGTCTAAGCAAGGAAGTGGAGCACAGAATGTGTGTGGTCTCCTTGTGTGGGGAACTTTTTAATTTGGGAAGGTGTGTGTACGTGATTACTGCTGTATTTGTAAGTTCATAATCTGGATGCTAGTGTGGGTGAGAATGTAGGTGTGTGTGTCTGCAGGCTGTGTGCCTGTGTGTTTTTAAAAATAGTCTGGCTCTCATTTTGATGCCACTGTGCATCCAGGTGTGTGTGTGTGTGTGTGTGTGTGTGTGCGCGCGTGTGTGTGCGCGCGCGCGCTATCTCAGTAAGATCATCCCTGCTAGCTGTACTTTCTTCTTCAAACTGCATGAGATAAGTACACCAGTCAAAGGAGAACCTTTTAAACCTTTATCTGGCACATACAGTGCCTTCAAAAAGTCTACACACCCCTTCTCAAATGTCAGGTTTTTGTGATGTAAAAAAATGACAGAAAGACAAATAAATTCACAGCTTTTTCCACCTTCAATCTAAACTATTAACCCGTACAATGCAATTGAGAAACAAGCATAAAGCTTTAAATTGAAACAATAGAAAATAAAAAACTTCCATTTACATGGTTGCATAAATATACACACCCTTAAATTAATACTTAGTTGCAGCACCTTTGGCTTGTCTGGGCCATTGCAAAACCTCTATATTATTCTGGTTAAGCCATTCTTTTGTAGATTAAGGCGTGTGCTTAGAGAAATTGTCGTTCTGAAAGATTAGTTCCTCTGCATATTCACCTTTCTACCAGGGGGCCCGAAGATTTTGTGCCACTACCACGGCCCCTGTGGAAATTTTCATAATTCCCTCCTCCTTAATAAAGGCCCCAGTTACAGCTAAAGAAAAACAGCACAAAAGAACAATGCTGCCACCACCATACTTTACGTTAGGTATGGTGTTATTGCGGTGATGTTTTGTGCCAAAAATACCTTTTGGAATTATGTCCTAAATATTCAACCTCGGTTTCACCAGACCATAACACATCTTCCCACATGCATTTGGGAGATTACAGAAGTATTTTTTGCAAACTTTACCTCACCAAGATTGAACTTTTTGGTCATAATTCAAAAGGGTATGTTTGGCGCAAAACATCACCGCAATAACACCATACCTAGCATGAAGTATGGTGGTGGCAGCATTGTTCTTTTGTGCTGTTTTTCTTCAGCTGTAACTGGGGCACTCATTAGGGAGGAGGGAATTATGAACATTTCCACAGGGGCCGTGGTAGTGCCACAAAACCGCCGGCCCCCTGGTAGAAAGGTGAATATGCAAAGGAACTAATCTTTCAGAACAACAATTTCTCTAAGCACACGCCTAAGTCTACAAAAGCATGGCTTCACTAGAATAAGATTGAGATTTTGGAATAGCCCAGAGAAGCCCAAAGGTGCTGTAACTAAGTATTAATTTAAGGGTGTGTATATTTATGCAACCATGTTAATTGAAGTTTTTTATTTTCTATTGTTTCCCTTTAAGGCTTTATGCTTGTTTCTCAATTGCATTGTACAGGTTAATAGTTTAGATTGAAGGTGGAAAAAGCTGTGAATTTATTTGTCTTTCTGTCATTTTTTTACATCACAAAAACCTGACATTTGAGGAGGGGTGTGTAGACTTTTTGAAGGCACTGTATATATACACACACAGCACACACACAACACACACACAGAGCCTAGACGTTTGAGTAACCATAAGAAACTAAATGCTGTGTGTGTGTGTGTGTCTGTGTCTGCGTCCGTGTGTGTGTGTGTGTGTGTGTGTGTGTGTGGGTGTGGGTGTGGGTGTGGGTGTGTGTGTGTGTGTGTGTGTGTGTGTGTGTGTGTGTGTGTGTGTGTGTGTGTTCCTGCGTCCGTGTGCGTGTGTGTGTGTGTGTGTGTGTGTGTGTGTGTGTTCCTGCGTCCGTGTGCGTGTGTGTGTGTGTGTGTTCCTGCGTCCGTGTGCGTGTGTGTGTTCCTGTGTGTGTGTTCCTGCGTCCGTGTGCGTGTGTGTGCGCCCGTGTGTGTGTGCGCCCGTGTGTGTGTGTGTGTGTGTGTGTGTGTGTGTGTGTGTGTGTGTGTGTGTGTGTGTGTGTGTGTGTGTGTGTGTGTGTGTGTGTGTGTGTGTGTGTGTGTGTGTGTGTGTGTGCGTGCCCGTGTGTGTGTGCGTGCCCGTGTGTGCGCGTGTGCGTGCCCGTGTGTGTGTGTGTCTGCAGGTCCAGAAGAAGCCAGACAAGATGAATGAGGAGCTGTTGAGTGACGGCACCCAAGAGAACGACTCAGGCTTCTGGGAGTCTCTCACGCGGTACGCCACCCTCCTCCCTCCGGCCAAAACTAGACTCTCTCTGTCGCTCTCTCTCTCGCTCTCTCTCTCGCTCTCTCTCTCTTCTCTCGCTCGCTCGCTCTCGCTCTCGCTCGCTCTCTCTCTCTCGCTCTCTCCCCCTCCCTCCCTCTCTCTCTCTCTCTCTCTCTCTCTCTCTCTCTCTCTCTCTCTCTCTCTCTCACTCTGTGGTTCTCTGTTACTTTGTGTCGTTTTACTCTTTCACCGTTATTCTCTCGGTAAATTTTGTCTCCAAAATTACCTAACCTAACCTGTATTTTGTTGTACGTCATCCTCCTCTAGCCAAAGTAGTTTTAAAAAATCTGCCCCCGTCCAAAACTAGACTCTCTCTATCTTATATTCTATGACTCTGTGTAGTATTACAGTGAGGAGTTGACACACTTAAAATACTTTTTCCCCCATTTTTTTATCCATGGCAGAACTACACTCTAAGAAAAACAATTTCTCCTTTACTCAACTCTTTCTCTGTTACTCTCTCTGTAAATTTTGTCTCTTAAGTTACCTAACCTGACTATATTTTATAGTACGTCACCCTCCTCCGCCCAAAACCCTCTCTCTATTTCTCTGTGGCTCTACTTTGTCTCGTTTTACTCTCTTCACCGTTATTCCCTCTGTAAATTCTGTCTCTGAAATGACCTAACCTAACCTGTATTTCATTGTACGTCATCCTCCTCTAGCCAAAGTAGTATAAAAAAATCCTTCTCTTGTATGTCTTAATCCAAGGCAGAACTATATTTCGACATGGTCGAAACGTTTCGGATTTCAAGTGTGTGGACCATTTAAAACTTGAATCAGCCTTTGACCTGTACCTGTACCTGTACCTTAACCTGGGGACGTACACAATCTTCCTTCTCAACTGCGCTACTTTCTCTCTATGTTACTCTGTGTCACACTTTCCCGCTTTCCATTACTCTACCTGTTACTCTCTGCTAACAAACCGTATTTTATATAGCCGCGGAAAATATTGAGAGACCACTTCGAAATGTTCAGTTTTTCAGATTTTTTTATGGATAGGTATGGGTTTGAGTGAAACGCCCATTTTCATTTCATTCTATAAACTACCGACAACATTTCCTCCGAATTTCGAAAGAAAATATAGTCATTTAGATCATCAAAATGGTCAAAATAACACATAAGTTGTATGCAATGTTTCCAAATCTCAAAAAAGGCAAAAAAACAATGTTTGTTTTACTCAAAGCCATACCTATGCATAACAAAATCACAAAAACTGAAAATTTTGAAGTGGTCTCTCAATATTTTCCATGGCTGTATAGTTCACATACTGATCCATGTTCCTCTCATGTGAGTCTGTGGCCCTGACATTGATGCGGTGTTGAAAAGGTGCTTGCCTGTTCTAGAATAGGACGCCACACAGCTCCAGTGTAACATTCTATTCTTTTTCACTGTCAGTGTCATTGCTGCCTGAGAACTAGACTTTAAAGAATTCACATGTAATGATTCCTTTTATACCTGCATTAGATAAGTGCTAAGTTTGCAGACACATTCAGCCAATAAAAACTGAACTGACGCTTGTTACTGAAAAAAAGAAAATTTGATCCAACCAGCACAGAAACAGGTGCATTGCTCTATAATGGCTGTAGAGCAGTTCTTCAGTGAAGTTGCTTGTGTTAAAAGGAAATTATTACTGATAAAGTACTCTTACTTAATTTGGCCACCTGTGTGTGTGACCCTTCTTGTGTGAATGTTTTTAATTCAAACTTTTGTATGTTCCACAGCGGTTTCACCGGCGGCAGTAAGACGGAGGAGACTAAGCAGGAGAAGGATGACGTCATCAACATCTTCTCACTGGCCTCAGGACATCTCTACGAGCGCTTCCTCAGGTGAATACAAGCACACACACATATACACACACACACATACACTCACTCACTCACTCACTCACTCACTCACTCACTCACTCACTCACTCACTCACTCACTCACTCACTCACTCACTCACTCACTCACTCACTCACTCACTCACTCACTCACTCACACACCACACACACACACACACATGCACAAACGCACGCACACACACGCACAAACACCTACACACCTACACACCTACACACCTACACACACACCCACACACCTACACACACCTAGACACACACACACACACACCTACACACACACACACACACACACACACACACACACACACACACACACACACACACACACACACACACACACACACACACACACACACACACACACACACACACACACACACACACAGTGATATATACCCTGCTATGTGTGGGTGGCGCAGGAGTGCTAAGCGCACCTTTTTAGACTGATTAAAACAAAACTGGGTACACCTGAGCGACACCTGAAGATATCATTGATCCAGCAGTCACAGCCCCGAAGGCTGAAACCTGAAAGCATCGACAGAAGCAGGGAGATAGAGAAGGTTAACCGTAATTTTGGGCGAAAATGCCAGTCCTTTAGGCACCCGTGGTATTTTAGTGAGAGGAGAGAGGACCGAGAGAACAGTTGGTCTTGGTTTGTACCCTGACCTCAGCGACACAGTGGCATTCTACGACATTTCATTGCAGTGCTGAAGAGTTCGTCTCAGGCCTGGGGCAGGCAGGCTCTGTTTTTGGGGTCCCCAGTCCCCCTGAGCTCCAGAGAGAGAGAGAGACAGAGAGAGAGAGAAGGGTGGAGGGAGGGCTTTTTTTAGGTAGTGGAGTTTGATCTTTGGGGAGAGAGAGGAAGAGAGAGAGAGAGAGAGAGAGAGAGAGACAGAGAGAGACGAAAAGAGAGGGACGAAGAAAAAGGCACAGAGAGAGAAACAAAGAGAAAGTGAGACGAAGAGAAAGGGAAAGAGAAAGAGTAGAGGGAGGGTTTTTTTTTTAGTTAGTCGAGTGTGAGTTTGTCTCTGTGAGTTTGGGGTCCCCAGGCCCCAGAGAGAGAGAGAGAGAGAGAGAGAGAGAGAGAGAGAGAGAGAGAGAGAGAGAGATGGCAGAGAGAGAGAGAGAGAGAGAGAGAGAGAGATGGCAGAGAGAGAGAGAGAGATGGCAGAGAGAGAGAGAGAGAGGGAGATAGACAGAGAGAAAGAGAGACGAAGAGAGATGGAGAGACACGGAGAGAAAGAGACAAAGAGAGAGACGGAGAGAAAGGGAAAGAGAGAGAGAGAGAGAGATATAGAGGGAGGGGTTTTTTTTAGTTAGTGGAGTGTGATCTTTGGAAGTGCCTTTTTCTATCAGCGTCCAATACCATTCTTGCTGATTGCGTTCAATTGGTTTGAAGGTCAGAGAGCTGGCAAGGATCCAATTGTGTGTGATGAATGTGGAGATGGTGTGAGGGAGTATCTGAGAGAGAGAGAGAGAGTCTGAGACACTGTGTGAGAGTGAGTGTGTGTGTGTGTGGGAGAGGGAGAGAGAGAGAGAGAGAGAGGGGGTCCCGTTTTAAATCCATCAGAGCTGACGTGTTCCCATCTGTCTCTGTCTGGCATCTGCAGGATCATGATGCTGTCGGTCCTGAAGAACACCAAGACTCCCGTCAAGTTCTGGTTCCTCAAGAACTACCTCTCCCCAACCTTCAAGGCAAGTAGCAAATAAAGTTCTGGTTCCTCAAGAACTACCTCTCCCCAACCTTCAGGGCAAGTAACATCTAACGTTCTGGTTCCTCAAGAACAACCTCTCCCCAACAGACTTGTACGAAATTCCGAATTGAATGAATAGAAATAATATAGAATATAGAATAATATGAACACTAGGTGGTGGTGTTATATGTACTCTTAATGGTTGGTGTGGATTAAATTCAGAGAAATTCAAGGTAATGACACCTAGTGTTCGTATTATGGCATTACTTTGAATTTCAATTCATTCAAATCGGAATTTCGTACAAGCCTGCTCCCCAACCTTCAAGGCAAGTAGCAGCTAACGTTATGGTTCCTCAAGAGCTACCTCTCCCCAACCTTCAGGGCAAGTAGCAGCTGCTCTGGCATTACGTAGCAGCTGCTTGTGTTTTATTGGTTAAGACTAGAGAATAAATATTTTTAAAGCGTTATTAACACTTTATGAATCATTCATTAGCACATATTAAATAATGAGCTAGTTATTAAGTTTTCATGTACAATAGGACCAACTGACTCTATGACGCACCACATCAAAACTTTTGTCATCATACTTGCTTGCATGGTAATAAAATAGCAAAAAAGTAATTTGAGTGTTTCCCGGGCATCTCTGGCCTAGTCTGGACCAGCCTGTTTTCTATTCTCTACTGTCCTGGGGTGCCTTTCTAGAAAGCGTAGTTGTTAGCCAGTTAGCAACTTTGGTAGTCGTCAATGGGAAATTGCATTGGAAACAACAAATTAGCTAACATAGTTAGCAACATGGTTTCATTTGGGCTTACATTGCCCACGGGGACCCCGGTGCGAATCAGGCGGGGGTCATTTCTCGACCCTGCCCCATCTCTCTCCCCCAGTCATTTCCTGTCTACTCTCACACTGTCCTATAATAATAAATGTTAAAAAGCCCCAAAAAATACTTAAAGAAAAAAAAGAAATCATTGTCTCCTACTGTATACTATATCCTTCTCTTATCAATTGCCTTTTCACTGTTGTATCAGTCAGCTCTTCTGAACAAAGCACAATATGACAACTGAGGCTTATGCTTGCACTACTTTTTCTGGATGGAATACTTAACCGACACCACAAAGGAAAACAGAATAGTGTCTCTTCATTAACTTGGTCATATGCATCATCAAGTGATTCTGTCTGCAATTGCTAACCTTCCCTGTCAGCAATTAGCCTGATGATGATGAATGCTACGCTGCTCGTAAAATAAGACTGAGTGAGCATTTCAGGGCTGTGGCAATGAGAAGGAAATTAATAAGTCATCTTCCTTGTAACGTGCCCACACAGCTGTCTAAACTCTCCGGCAATGTTTTGTAAACGATGAATCAGTCATGCAGACAGTTTCTTTGTATTTTCTTTCTTTGATTTTCTTTATTAGTTTTTGTTTCTTTGTTTTTCTTTCTTTCTCTCTTCCTTCTTGTCCATCTTTCTCCGTCTCTTTCTTCTCATCCTCCTCCAAACCCATCTTCTCCCTCCCTCTCCATCCACACCTTCTCTTTCCATCTCCATCTCTCTCTCCCCATCATGGGTTTATCCCCTACATCAGTGTTTCCAACCTTTTTTTGTCCGGTGTACCCCCTAAGCAATTTTGTCATTTGATGTGTACCCCATCACTCCTCATTCATGTTCTGTTCCTCTATCCCTATTTGACTACACTCAATATATTGGTCATTATTGCATTTTTCTGCGTACCCCCTGAGGCGTGCTCACGTACCCCTGGTTGGGGACCCCTGCCCTACATGACTGGGTGTGGCTTCTTCTCTCCTCACTATTTTTCTCCTCCTCTAAGAGTATGGCTTCCAGTATGAACTTCTCCGCCTCTTCTCCTCCCCTGCCCCTCTTCTGCCCCTCTTTACTCCTACCTTCTCCCCCTCTTCTCAACTCTCCTCTCTAACCATCTCTCTCTCTCTCTCTCCTTTAGGAGTTCACTCCCTACATGGCTGAGGAGTATGGTTTCCAGTACGAGTTGATTCAGTACAAGTGGCCGTCCCCTTCTCTTACTCCATCCTCCCCTCTTCTCTCCCTCTCTCTAACCATCTCTCTCTCCCTCTCTCCATCAGGAGTTTATCCCCTACATGGCTGAGGAGTATGGTTTCCAGTACGAGTTGATTCCCCTTTCTCCTCTCTCTCCCCCTCTTCTCCTCCCTTCTCTCTTTCTCTTCTCCTCCTCTTCTCTCCCTCTCTCTAACCATCTCTCTCTCCCTCTGTCCTTTAGGAGTTCATTCCCTACATGGCTGAGGAGTATGGTTTCCAGTACGAGTTGATCTCTCTCTTCTCCTCCCTTCCTTCCCCTCTTCTCCTTCTTCTCCTCCTCTTCTCACTTCTCTCTCTCTCCCTCTCTCCTATAGGAGTTCATTCCCTACATGGCTGAGGAGTATGGTTTCCAGTACGAGTTGATCCAGTACAAGTGGCCATCCCCTTCTCTTACTCCATCCTCCCCTCTTCTCTAACCTCTCTCTCCCTCTCTCTAACCATCTCTCTGCCTCTCTCCATCAGGAGTTTATCCCCTACATGGCTGAGGAGTATGGTTTCCAGTACGAGTTGATCCAGTACAAGTGGCCGCGCTGGCTGCACCAGCAGACGGAGAAGCAGCGCATCATCTGGGGCTACAAGATCCTCTTCCTGGACGTCCTCTTCCCCCTCGCTGTCGACAAGATCCTGTTCGTCGACGCCGACCAGGTAAGACTTGGTACAGATGTACACTACACACCTGTCAGAGTAGTGCTACTTGGATGCACCCACAGATACAAACAGTAGATTCCATGTTCAGACTTTTTGGCGTGGCACAACACTGGGCTCCACCGTCTAGATCCGCTTCGTCGACGCCGACCAGGTAACACTTGTCACAGATGTACAAACACACCTGTCGGCGCAGTGCTACCAGGGGCAGTCCTTGGGACAGGCCATCCGAACAATTGCAAAGGGGCACTATCACAAACCTCCACCCACTGAGGAAATCGCAAAAATTGCTTGTTAGTGCTTTTTCTTTTTTAACATTTCCTTTTTCGGTCTGCAAAATCTCAATTAAGAGTAGACAAAAGCACACTCTTGATTCCTAAACTCTTAATTTATACCACCATGTCAGCAAGCAGATGCGTTTTATCCCTCAAGGCACTGTGAGTGCGTAATTGGAAGGCACATTTTTTTGTACACTATGCTGTAATGAGGGTGCCAGTAGCAGTCTGCTTACTCAGGCAGAGCAGTACAGTATAAGGTGCGATGTCTATTTGCTTTGGTCTGCTGCCATCTGGTGGAGATGTAGGGTGTGGGAAGACTTGTTTGGCTATTTGCAGTCTTCAACTTCCTCTTCTGGGTTGTGTTATAGTCTGTTTTTTTTGTTTGTATGTTTTTTTGTTGTTGCTGTGATTAATAGCCATGAGCTGCTACGGGTAGGCCTATTTTTCCTCATGACTGACAGTTTCCCTCTTCTGGTGTTGTGTGCTATAGCTGTGATGAGGAGCAATGATGAACAGTAAATCAATTCATGACTGACATAGAACAAAAAAAAGAACACTATGAATCAAAAACAAAATTGAGATACCATACTGACTTTTTAAAGCGCTTTCTATGTTTTTTCTTGAAATAACATGACTAAATGACATGTCAGGGGTATTGCTGGAAGCTTCCTGTGACTGTGAGTAACTCCTCTGCTGTCCTCAGATCGTGCGTACGGACCTGAAGGAGCTGCGCGACTTTGACCTGGAGGGGGCGCCGTACGGCTACACGCCGTTCTGCGACAGCCGGCGCGAGATGGACGGGTACCGATTCTGGAAATCCGGATACTGGGCCAGCCACCTGGCAGGACGCAAGTACCACATCAGGTGAGGAGGCTGGAACTATAACTAGTACCACATCAGCTGAGGAGGCAAGAACTATAGCTAGTACCACATCAGGTGAGGAGGCAGGAACTATAACTAGTACCACATCAGGTGAGGAGGTAGGAACTATAACTAGTACCACATCAGGTGAGGAGGTAGGAACTATAACTAGTACCAGGGGCAGCCGTGGCCTAACGGTTAGGGAGTTGGTCTTTCAATCTGGGGGTTGTAAGTTCGAGTCCCAACTGACCTCTCCCTACACCTGCATCGATGGCTGAAGCCCCCCTGAGCAAGGCACCTAACCCCACATTGCTCCAGGGACTGTAACCAATACCCTGACAAATTGAAAATGTAAGTCGCTCTGAATAAAAGCATCAGCTAAATGGAATGTAATGTAATGTACCACATCAGGTGAGGAGGCAGGAACTATAACTAGTACCACATCAGGTGAGGAGGCAGGAACTATAACTAGTACCACATCAGGTGAGGAGGCAGGAACTATAACTAGTACCACATCAGGTGAGGAGGTAGGAACTATAACTAGTACCACATCAGCTGAGGAGGCAAGAACTATAGCTAGTACCACATCAGGTGAGGAGGCTGGAACTATAACTAGTACCACATCAGCTGAGGAGGCAAGAACTATAGCTAGTACCACATCAGGTGAGGAGGCAGGAACTATAACTAGTACCACATCAGGTGAGGAGGTAGGAACTATAACTAGTACCACATCAGCTGAGGAGGCAAGAACTATAGCTAGTACCACATCAGGTGAGGAGGCAAGAACTATAGCTAGTACCACATCAGGTGAGGAGGCAGGAACTATAACTAGTACCACATCAGGTGAGGAGGTAGGAACTATAACTAGTACCACATCAGCTGAGGAGGCAAGAACTATAGCTAGTACCACATCAGATGAGGAGCCGGAACTATAACTAGTACTAGGGCTGCACAATTAATCGAAAATAATCGAAAATCATGATTTAATTGTGAAATCAACATAATGATTTAAATCGTGATTTAATCGTGGCAATAGTGACCTGCCTTCGAGCATTCTTGAATCCAGAATATACTGACAGGCTGGTGTTCCTGCCCAGAAATCTGTCCGCCTAAGTTTCACGCTATTGCCTTTTACATAGTTATTACAATTCAGTTTTATTTTGTTCGTCTCGTATATAATTAATTCTTGGTTATATTTCATTTCTTTATAATTTTAAATAAAATTCTGCAAAAAATTGATGATCGTGTTTAATAATCGATATGCCGATTTTGACCCAAATAATCGTGATAATTATTTGTTCCATAATCGTGCAGCCCTAACTAGTACCACATCAGGTGAGGAGCAGGAACTATAGCTAGTACCACATCAGGTGAGGAGGCAGGAATTATAGCTAGTACCACATCAGGTGAGGAGCAGGAACTATAGCTAGTACCACATCAGGTGAGGAGGCAGGAATTATAGCTAGTACCACATCAGGTGAGGGGGACAGATGCATGGGCTTATAGTAATAGTAATAATAGTAAGACGAAGTAGTACCGTGGGAGAGTGGGGGGGCTTTTGTGTTGTGCGTGCGTGTCTTGGCATTTCAATTTAATGTGTTCATTAATATGGTGTCCGTGGCATTTTGGAGACTGCATTGTGTGACCTGTGGTTAGGTCTGCATTATGGAGAGCTATTACACTGGCTTTGTGCGTGTGCGCGTGTGTGCGTGTGCGTGTGCATGTCTGCATGTACGTGTATCTACCACCAGTTCATCCACGGCAGCACAGGGATTGTGTGTACCTGTGCCTTGAGTGCTCTGTCCTTTTTTACATACCAACATGTTATAAGTACAAGTAGCGGCGTCCTACACACCTTTATGCCTTTGTGTATATAAAACTGTGAGCCCCAGCATTTTGCAGTGCAGTTTTTGTTCAGTTGTGTGTGGGCTGTAGGGCGAGGAGGTGTTGGGTTGACATTTACACCACTCCTCCTGTGGGCATGGGAAATAAATGGCCTCCCTTTACTCAGATAACCCTCCTTCCTCAGGGACGGGAGAAGGGTTTTTATTTTTTTGTGTACTCTACCTTTTTTTCCTTCTTTTTTTTGTACCCTACCCTAATAGGAGAGGAAAAAATCACTTAACTGTGTGAATACCTTTACGGCAGCCAAAGGCATGACTAGACTTATTTCTGTTGGCCTTTGAGGTGCTACTTGGTGTTATACAGACAGGTAATTAAAGGGCCGTACACACACGTCGCTGCTAGTTACACTCTCAGCGAATGAACTCAATAGAATGTCAATGTGTTCCAGCGAGACTAGCAGGCGAGTACTGTACAAGCGATGCGATGTGGGCGGATCCCGAGTTGAAAATATTTTATCTTCGAGCGAGGCGAGTAAAGGGCCGTACACACACGTCGCTGCTAGTTACTCGCTCAGCGGATGAAGTCAATAGAATGTCTACGTGTTCCAGCGAGTCTAGCTGGCGAGTAGGCGAGGAGAGTACAAGCGATGCGATGTGGGCGGGTTCCGAGATAAACTTATTTTATCTTCGAGCGACGCGAGTTAAGCGAGTAACCAATTGGAATGCAGAATACAGATTATTGACAGGTGACGTTGCCCCTGTGGTGTTCTGACCACCCAACTTCTGCACGCCATCACACTTTGGTTAAGAGTGTTAAGGACAATACATACAGTGTACACCATCAAAGGCTCATATGCATGGTTGTGCACAGCACACGATCAACGTTAAACAGCGTAGCCCTACATTTTGTTTCGTACGGACGTTATTGGCGCGGACAGCGGGAACCATGACAACCAGTAAACAAAATCACCCAGAGCGAGTGGCAAGTAGGCGAGTGAGCAAGTAGCGAGTAAATAGCAGCGACGTGTGTGTACGGCCCTTAAACCGTCAAGGCAAGGCAAGGCCGGTTTGTTTATACAATACAGCCCATTTCATACACATTCAAGGATAACTCAATGCGCTTCACAAATAAAATATATTCCCCGCAAATAAATACACTTAACAAGGTATTATTAATGATAAAAGCAAAAATGGGAACAATTAATTGCAAAATCAGTAATAAAAACAAAAGCAATGAAGTATTATATTATGTCGTTGCTTAACAAACATTGAGTAATGCCATTACCACAACACGGAATTCTGTATAATAAGTCGTCTATGCTTTATTATCGCTGCATGGAAGGTGCCGTCATTTATAACATGTTTATTACAATGCTACTACACATGTATACATGCTCTATTACACAAGTCAATGAAAATATCATCAACATTGTCTCTCTGCATTATCTCCATCTCTCTGCCCCCCTGCCTTTTCCCTAACAGTGCCCTGTATGTGGTGGACCTGAAGAAGTTCCGTAAGATCGCCGCGGGCGACCGCCTGAGGGGCCAGTACCAGGGGCTCAGCCAGGACCCCAACAGCCTGTCCAACCTCGACCAGGTACCTGCACCTGCACCTGCACCTGCACCGAAACAATAGCTAGGAATGTACTTTTGTGTGTTCAGAAATTCTGACAACACAGTCATACAAAACAAAACTAAGGGCAGGGAGGCATGTCAGAAAAATAAATAACAGGGAATGACAACATACAGAAAAAAAACATTGAAAAGTGTGTTGGTTGTCTTCCTGAAATTGTATACCAGAGCATAACTCGTGTTTATATCTGAAATGCAATACAATTGGTATGAATGCCTTTTATGTGGCTTAATACATCGCCAATTGGTGAGTGTTTGTGAAGAGATGTGTGGCAGTGTGCATTGTTCTGATGCAAGTTTTCTCTCTCTCTCTCTCTCTCTCTCTCTCTCTCTTTCTCTCTCGACTGTGATTGGCTAGGACCTGCCCAATAATATGATCCACCAGGTGCCCATTAAGTCCCTCCCCCAGGAGTGGTTGTGGTGTGAGACCTGGTGTGACGACTCCACCAAGAAGAAGGCCAAGACTATTGATCTGGTGGGTGGAAAGAAAAGTGTTCTGTTCTCTCCTCTTTTCTCCTCTCAATTAAAAGTTCTCTCTTCTCTCCTCTCCTGAAAAATCTTCTCTACTCTCTTCTCCTCTTCTCTCTTCACCTCTTCTCTTCTCTCCAGAACGGACCTCTCCTCTCTCCTCTCCTCGTTTGTCATTTATATCTTAATATATTCTGTCTGGAGTTTTTTTTTAAGCTCGTCAGTTGTTGTTTCTTACTTTTACCTACAACCAAATCCACTTTCGCATATGAATAACCTTATGTTCTGTTGCTCCCTCCAGTGCAATAACCCTACACTGTTCCTTTCCCCCCCCCTCCCCTCCAGTATAATGACCACACAACATTGCCCCCTCCAATGCGTTAACTCCACCACACGTTCTCTTGCCCACTACAGTGTAATAACCCCACAACACGTTCTGTTGCCCCCCCCCCTACAGTGCAATAATGCCTTGCCTTGCTTACTTTCGGGTATAAATAGCCTTATGTTCTGTTGCCCTTGTCTCCAGTGCAATAACCCCCCAATGATCTGTTGCCCCTGTTACAGTGCAATAACCCCCCAATGTTCTGTTGCCCTTGTCTCCAGTGCAATAACCCCCCAATGTTCTGTTGCCCCACTCCAGTGCAATAACCCCCCAATGTTCTTTTGCCCCACTCCAGTGCAATAACCCCCAGACCAAAGAGCCTAAGCTGCATGCTGCGGTGCGCATCGTGAGTGAGTGGAGCGAGTACGACCAGGAGGTGAAGCGCATCCAGAGCCAGTTCCAGAAGGAGAAGGAGGCGGCAGGAGGAGCAGGAGGAGCAGGCAGCACAGACACCAGCACAAACACACACACAGCAGGTGGGCACTCACACACACACACACACATAAGCACACAAATACACACACTCACAGGCACAAAGGCACAAACACACACACACACAGACACACACACACACACACAAACACTCACACACGCACAAACACTCACACATGCACAAACGAGTGGGCACACTCACATTTACAAATTCATTAACAGACAAACAGGTGGGCACAGTCACACATACACAAACAGACACACACATACACACTCACTCACAGGTGGGCACAAGCACATGGACACACACAGATACACACACACACACACACACACACACACACACACACACACACACACACACACACACACACACACACACACACACACACACACACACACACAAGCACATGAAAACACACACACAAACACACACATGCATTAACATACATACAAACAAGCATGCACACACACACACACACACACTCACACACACACACACACACACACACACACATACATACAAGCATACACACACAGCCTGACAAGAATCTGCAAATATGTGAAAGAGTTGCTTATTTTAATTCCTAACTACTGTTTTCCCCTGTCCCTCCTTCTTACTGTCTTTCCTCTCTCTATCTCTCTCTCTCTCTCTCTCTCTCTCTCTCTCTCTCTCTCTCTCTCTCTCTCTCTCTCTCTCTCTCTCTCTCTCTCTCTCTCTATTTCTCTCTCTCCCGCTGTCTCTCTCGCTCACAGGTTTTGACCCGCACATCGAACTGTGAGAGCACAGCTCTTTTACAGTTGTGGAAGGCTCGACTCTGTTTAAAGAGTTGTGTTGCGTTTTATGTTGTTTTGTTGAGTTGTTTTTAACAGAAGCCAATTCTTTTGAAACATGGCTGCTATTTCTGCTGAGAGACTTGATTCCAAAAAAAGACACACCAACAAAGAAAAAAAGACACACCAACAAAGAAACAAAAACAAAAGAACATGAACTGTACGATTTTTGGTTTTGTGACTAGCCGATGCCTGAGGTAATGCAATTCTGCTCCACAAAGGCAAAGTGTAGTAACTACGCCAGCATTGCAAATGAGAAAAATGCCTACAAAGCCTTGGTATTGGGTTGGCTATTGTACTTACTGCAAATTTGACATGACAATATCTCTAAAACGATACACATTTTGACCCTAAGGCTTTGTCACAAGATAAAGGAGGTGTAATGAGGACCATTTTCAGTCTAAACTCAATTTTGTCAAAATATGTAGTTACCGCACTCTGCCTTTGCAGGGCAGAATAGTGTAAGGTGGTATTGGTGTGTGTGTTGGGGGTTGGAATTCAATTTGGGAGAATATGCCACGTGTAGCCCTTGCTCCCTCTGTACCGGAATGGCTGCAGGCTGGCACACACACACACACACACACACACGCACACACACACACACACACACACACACTTTTTTTCTATACAAAACTTCATGTCATGGCATCAACTCTTTGGGTTTCCTGTTTGTACTTGCTGTTTATTTTCCGTGTGTGTGTGTGTCTGGCTTGTACGAAATTCCGAATGGAAAGAATTTCAATTCAAAATAATGCCATAATACGAACACTAGGTGGTATCATTACCTTGAATTTCTTTGAATTTAATCTACACCACCCATTGAAAGTAGATACAACAGCACCACCTAGTGTTCGTATTATGGCATTACTTTGAATTGAAATTCTTTCCATTCGGAATTTCGTACAAGCCTGCTGTGTGTGTGTGCGTGCGTGTGTGTTCTCTTGGTCCCTTCCCAAACTGCAAACTTTTAAGGGAACAAACCTATTAGTGAGTTAAAGAATAGCTCAGTGAGAATTACCACCTTGACTCTTCATTTGCTGTATACCACTAAGTGATTTGTTGTTGATTAATTGGCTATGAATGAGAATTTTGTCTGATTGTGGCATTTAATCTTCTCAGTGTGCTTGTGTGATGCGCGTGTGTGTGTGTGTGTGTGTGTGTCCGCTTTTGTGTGTCTGCTATTTACTTTTGTGTGTGTGTGTGTGTATAAGAGAGCAATTATGTTGGGACCATCAATAAGAAGCCAAAAAGGCCTGCATCTCCTCAACACCTCATACTGTCTGAGTGTGTGTGTGCGTGTGTGTGTGTGTGTGTGTGTGTGTGTGTGTGTGTGTGTGTGTGTGTGTGTGTGTGTGTGTGTGTGTGTGTGTGTGTGTGTGTGTGTGTGTGTGTGTGTGTGACTCTGCGCGTGTGTATGCATGTGTGCTTGTGGCGTGTCTTTCAGATCAGATAGTCTGTTTTGTTGTGTATATCTGGAGTCATTGTGTATGTGTTTGTTTTTGACACATGAAAATGAACACTGGCCCTCGCCCATATCAAGCCCCTTCATATAGAATAGAGTCAGACTCAGGGAGGACCACAATGGCCTGTCTGACGCCTACAGAATAGGGTGTGTGTGTGTGTGAGTGAGAGAGAGTGAAAGTCTCTTTAGTAAAAGCACAGTCCATGGCCTACTATATGCAGTTTATACACATCCTCGAAAGCATCCTTGCTAACCAGTTAGCAACTTACTTGGTTGCAATGCAATTTCCCATTGGAAACCTAGTAAGTTGCTAACTTAATTAGAAACGATGTTGTCAAGAAAAGCATCCCTGCTTAGCTGGATGTGTGTGTTGGTTTATGTCAGTCTTCGCGTTTGTCTCCCTCTGCTGGTACGTGTCAGAATTACAGTAGCCAACTATATCCCAACCGACGGTGGTCAACCAACTGGGGAGGGATGATCATGTTCATCATCACTGATGTCATCTTCAGTTCAGAGCTTAGACTCACACGTGTGTGCGAGCGCCTGTGTGGCCCTGTTTGAGTGTATGAATGCCTGTGTGTGTCTGTGTCTGTGTGGGCCTGTTTGAGTGTATGAATGCCTGTGTGTGTGTGTGTCTGCGTGGCCCTGTTTGAGTGTATAAATGCCTGTGTGTGTTTGTGCACGTTTGCCTGTATGAACGTGTCTGTGTGTGCGTGCCTGTGTGAGTGTATGAATTGCTGTGTGTGTGTGTGTGTGTGTGTGTGAGAATTAGCATGTGGCACTTGACTACTCGACATGGCTGAGGCTGTTAATAATAACTTGTCATGAACTTCATTTGTCATGAAATCTGTCATTTGTCCCTTTGTGACTTTCACTCATCCATACAGTTTTCTAGACCCCTTTTTTGAAAGCAGCCCCTGTTGGTTAAGAGTACCTGTATGTTGTAACACTTTACTGTTCGGCGGCATCATACGTATGACATTACAATGTCATAAAAGGGTCGTAACGCAGTCATGAACGTTTCATAAACATTTTGCCAATGTCAAACATTTTATTGCTGTTATCATTAAGTGACATTCGGTTTTGGTAAAGACAGCTCAAACAATGTCAACTTTTTGACGTTGACATAATGTTTATGACTTATCCATTACTGTGTCATGACATTGTTTTGACACTGTTATGACACTTGTCGTGGTATGCGTATGACGCCGGTGTCAAGTAAAGTGTAAGCGAGTATGTTGTGGTGTGTACTTTGTGCCTTTTTGCAAGACGAGAAGTGAGAAGGCACAAAAGCCATTTAGGCCCTGATGCTGTTTGTTTTTCTGTTTTTTTTTTTTGTTTAGTTTTTTTCTGCTGATGTAAACACAATAATAATGGATGCATAAAAAGCATTATGAATACTTGGTAAATACTTAACCAATGATGGATAAAACATTGACGAATGTTTGTAAATTTGTGGGAACTGTTATGTTAATATTTTTAGACATAAATTAAACAAGTCTTAGTAATGCTTTTTTGCCTCTATTATTATAGTGTTACCCTGATTATTATTTGTTTTCTGGGTATGCGTGAATCATTCTAGGGAAACAATGAGAGAAGACTACTTTCTAGTCACTTGTGGAATTACAGTATGTTTGATTCTATGATTGTAAAGTGAGTTATGGAATATCAATATTTTGTAATAAAACTCCTACCAAACACACCTTGTGCAACTCTGTCATGTCTTAATTTGTGCAAACAAGGATGAACAAAAAAGATGGTGGGGACATTTTGAAAAAGTATTTACCCTAGACCTTCATCTCGACATATCAACAAATTAGCCTAAGGTTAATAGTGTACTGCCGATTCTGTCTGAAAAAATGCCATGTCTGATATAACACTAAAGATCTCCCCCTCCAAAGCAGATAATATGGGTAAATCATACATTATCATTCTGAATCCTTAGGGTTATGCCAGTATTTTAGTGTTAAAGGTACACAGTGCAGGAAAAAAGGTACTGCAACTATACTGCTCATTGAAACTGGGTTGCCTATTGCCAAATTTGATCTTTTCATGGAAGTTTACAAAGTAGTAAACTAATATTTTTTAGTATGGCCCAAGTACAGTCATTTTTGCAGCTAAAAATGTCTATTTCTGGAAATTCAAAATGGCGGACCATGGAGAAGATCCCTCTTTCAATGTATGAAAAGTGCAATTTTCCCAGTCATAATGAATACTTAGAATTTGATGGTGGTGGTAAGTATTTATGAAAAAGGTAACATCAGTGAATGGGTAGCATGAATTCTGAAAATAAACAACTAAAAAATCTTGCACAGTGTACCTTTTAAGATTTTGTTTCTCTGATACTCCCTGGTGCCACAGCATTAAAATGTTTAAAAGGCATTAGGCGGAAATGGCAGACAAATGTGTGGATTAAAGACTTGCAGAGCTACAGGGTTGGCTATACATATCTAAAATGTTCGCAAAAGGCCTTAAATGAGTAGGAGTCTCTCTTCTAAAATGAGACCGCACATGACAGAATAAAATGTTGCCTTATGTCCAATATAGGTGATTATCTATGACGATACTCTGCTTGATTTATATACTTTTTTCCCCCAACCTTTGGTTACATTATGTGTAATATCTCAACAGCTACTCTTGTCAGATGGTCATCATACATCATTGAAAAACTGAGACTCCAAGCGTTAAGAAAAGGTATGATGGCCTTTGCCACCTTTTCAGTAACGGTTTCCATATTTTGAGGCCCTAGCTCACAGAGTATCTGTTTTAAAGGTGGCTGCCTCCAATATGGGCCTACAGTGCAAGGGGAAATACTGATTTGTTTTCATAATATGGCCCTTGGAGGACTTTAGTGGCCCTTAGAGGAATTTGAAGGGGCCCCCTCGAATGAACAAGGTTCCCTACCCCTGCTTTACAGTAAAGGACAAGTGCATTATTTTGTATATGTGTAGAAATGCCCAGCAATAAGGAAGTGAATGTCAAATTTCTCTACCAATAATGTAATAACTTTCTGCTATTAACTTAAAGGAGAAGTCCACTTTTTTGAACATTAAGGCCATTTTCTGAGTGGTCTGCAATGTTTTAGAGTCCCCCTCACCATTTATTTCATGTTTGCTGCAGTCTCTGTTATTTGGCTGATTTGGATTTGATCTCAAACAGCTTTAGAAAGGCCGTCTATGCGCACCTGCAACTCTGTTCTTAAAATCACCTTACACCGCATTCCACATTATTACGCAAATGACATTTTTCGCTGTTTCCCCAAATAATCAATACAAATGACAGTCGTCATAATTTTCAAGTCATCAGCCATTAGAGTACAATTAAAGCGTTTTTGAATGAACCTCCCAATGATAACGGTATTTTTTAAAATATTAAAAAACTTAAAATGCCCAAAATGCTCTGTTCCAAATTATTACGCAAAACAGTTTTGTAGTGTTGTTATCCAAATTTCTTTCTTTTTTTCCCATTTACATCAAAACAGTGGGCATTTGGTACCATCTAAATTACATTTCAATGTTCAAAACTTGGTTATAAGCTGTAACTGGAATGCTGCATTTAACATTGAAGTCAATGGCAGGGCATTGCATGAGAGTTGTGGAAGCCCAGATATCCTTGATGCTTTGCTCTCAGCTGTTTTTGTTTGTTTGGTCTGGTGACCCACACTTCACTCTTCAATATACCCGTAGATTTCCCTGCCTTGTTAGGTGCTTTGAAGGTGATGACGTTCTAACTCACCAGACATAACATCCCATTCGTTTTCAATGGGGTTTTATGTCTGGTGAGTTAGAATGTCGATACCACCAAAGCACCTACAGGTGGCATAGAAATCTACGGGTATATTGAAGAGTGAAGTGTGGGTCACCAGACCAAACAAGCAAAAACAGTTGAGAGCAAAGCATCAGGATATCTGGGCTTCCATAATAGTAGGGGCTGTAAGCCGAGAAATCGTTACGCGCTGGATAGAAGCATATAATTCGGTACACGTGTTCCTTGACTGATTTGAAGACATCCTAGAAGGGGTGCCCCTTGAAATAAAAATGTCCACCATGTCATATACAATATGTCATGTTGGTAACGCATTACATTGTTATTACATGACATTATACTTAGCTGACAATGTTAATATAGTCCTCAGAAGAGATGAAGCAAGGGTAGCCTGCTAGACCAGATTGATAAAACTACAAAATGTACATAGTGTGAAAGTATGGGTGAGTCTGTGCTTACGTGCTTGACAGCATGTAACATTGTGAACGATTTGAGAAGATTCTTGGTCTGAATTAAAATGAGCATTGCCAACACTAAAACTATGGTGAGAATAGACTGCTGCTAATGCTCGATTTGAATGGGATAGTGTCAGTGCAAGATGCCCTAGGTAGCAGGTTCCCCATCCTCTAATTTCCATAACAGATATACGTATTTTATTTGTATGAGAGAGGGTAAAGGACAGGACCTTTCCATATGTATGAAGAACCCCATAAAATCACCTAATTCTATATTTTTACAAGTGCATATTGTGAGAGCATTTCAGTCATCTTTAGAATGGCATTACAGATTACTCAATATAGGCCTACATGTAGGCCACAGTATGGCTTCAGTTCAAATTAAATGGGAATGATTTCTTAGTGTATGTTGAGTAAGAAGACAGAGATTAAAAAATGTTTATTTGCAGACAAGTCCTCACCTAGTACTTGTGTCAAAAGTTGTATTAGTTAGCTCAGTAATCATTGAGTACTTGAACTGCTATCAAAACTGACAGCTGATGGACAACATGTACTGTAGGTCTTTTGTCACCCTTACCCATAGGAGAAATATCTATATAGAACAACACTTCTCATATGGTATATACTATGAAAGTAAATCATTACCTGGACTCATTTTCTTGATATGCAAGGCACATAAATAGTCTGGGCGGAAGAATAGTCGATCATACCCCGCCCCCCAAACAAAATGCCACACGACTTTTTTTAACCTTCAAGATTTTGAGTGGTAACAGTAACATAACTCATTCCCACTACACCGTTTTGCATAATATTGTACATGTCCTCAGAATGCTCTACATCAGTGGTTCTCAAACCTTTTGTGTGAAGTACCCCCTGAGAAAATATTGAGCTCTCCGAGTACCACCTTGACAACCAACATTAGAATATCGCAGTAAAGGCCTTCCATATTCACTTTTGCCAGTCAGTACAGGAGAGGTTCATAATGGTATTCCAAGTACCACCAGAGATGTCTCAAGTACCACCAGTGGTACGCGTACCACAGTTTGAGCACCACCGCTCTACATGTTTCAGTTCTATAGTTGTACTGTACAGTACAGTGCAGTGCAGTGGAGTGCAGTACAGTACAGTAGCATACAGAATGGTGCAGTATAATAAAGTACAGTAGAGTATAGTACAGTACAGTACAGTAGCATACAGTACGGTGCAGTACAGTACAGTAGCATACAGTACGGTGCAGTACAGTAAAGTAAAGTACAGTACAGTAGCATAAAGTACGGTGGAGTCTAGTTAAGTACAGTACAGTAGCATACAGTACGGTGCAGTCTAGTACAGTACAGTACAGTACAGTACAGTACAGTACAGTAGCATACTGCACGGTGCAGTAGAGTACAGTATGGTATATCACAGTACAGTACAGTACAGTACAGTATAGTAGAGTACAGTACAGTGCAATACAGTAGAGTACAGTATAGTCTTATAGACGTTAGCCCTCCAAAGCCAATAGGATTTCCACATGCTGTTGTTTTAAGTTTTTTGAAAGACTATTTTAGTAGCCTATGTGAGAGAGGGAAGGCAGGCAGACATGTTTTAAACAAAGGACCACACCCACAAATAAAAAATAACGAGCAAACAATAAATTAAGTGGTTAGGTAGCCAACATGTCATCTAGATTAAAGCCAAAAGTAGATGGAAAAACAGACATGTTACCATTTTGCTCTTTTAAAACAAAGTATCTGTCAATATACTGTATGTATGGTGTATTGCATATTAATTTCCTAAGCATAAATGCCCTTATCACTCCATTGTACACTTAGGACTGCGATATACATATCTGAACATTCATCAGCTTACATTTGTCATTTGACAGCTGTCACTGACACTTGATATGATATGTACATTTATTATTGACTTGATTGATATGAATATATTTCAGTTGGACTCCTAGGGTTAAATCATTGAGGGGGTCCTAAGGAAGTAGTAGTAGTTTGTGTGTGTACGCGCATGTGTAAGTGGGATTAAAATTATTGTTTGCCATCTTTATCTGAAGAGCAGACTGAGTGTCTGAACCTGCTAATGCTAGCATGCTAACATTGGGACAGTTATGTGTGGCCCAGTTCAAGGGTTTATCTCTTCTCCCCTAAATTTTCTAACCACAATTTTCTTTTTGGATGTTATAGATATGACCCACTGCAAATTTTTAAAACTCTTAATGAATGTTGGTTCAATAGCTAAATGCCCAGAAATGAGCTCTCAATTGTAGAGTGATCTCATTCTGACCATGGCTTTTATGATTTTCCTGTTTTTGAATCTAAATAAGACATATATAACATTGTTTTTATGGTAAGTTTTGCACATATTTTCAAAGTTCAGTTTGTATACATCACACACAAATAGGTGGATTGGCCCATAACACCATTATGTCCAGGCAGTACAGATTTTTACTACTATTGGCTGGTTTTGGGCAGCCATCTTGGATTTACCCCATAAAAATGACCTTAATGACATTGAAATTTGGGGCACCCCTTCTGAAATGATGGAGAACACCCTAAGGAAGGTCTACACCGATTTTGGTGCTTCTATCCAGCGCGTAACGATTAGGCCCTTTTTGGACGCTAAGAGACCCAGCTATAACTCCCATACAATGGAATTCGAGACGATTCGTCGAATGAATTGGTGAGAGGGGACCATTCGAACAAAACGTTGGACCATTCGTAGAAGGCATGGGGCGTTTCGTGCAGTACCTGAGGATTTTTCGTCGAAGACCTAAGGACGTTACGTTCAATCCATGCAGACCTTTCGTGTAACTGGGCAGATGTTTAGTTTAGTCTGCCTATTTTATTAGCCTATTATTTTTTTATATTTTATCAAACTTGTGTGCCTACCACCACAATGCAATGAAAACAAAAATCGAACCATGTAGAAAGTGCGTGCGTCTCTATTTTTTTAAATTAATTATTAATTTTAGTTCAGGCTGCTTTTTTTTATCATTAGGCCTATTTTATAGCCTATTTTATATATACTATATTGTAACGGACTGCCTCTGCCTCCTCCGGAGTGAGATAACAGCGTTACCCCCTGTGAACTACACGCGCAGCCTATAAAATGGAGTTAATTTCAAATGGCGGGTGAGACTGTCAGGAAGCAACAAGCCGAGAGAGCAAGAGAGAGGGAACCATGAAGTGTGCGCCGAGAAGATCACCATTCGCAAGAATCGCTAAAGCCAGACATTGATGTGAGCTGTTCCAAATTGAGAGGGTTTTGCAAAAGTGCACTACTAAACGTAAGAAAAGATATTCGTTGTGTTGATATGAATTATTTCTAGTGTGTTGGTCACTGATTTTTATTCATTTTTGGAAAGGTAGGCAGTCTTGCTGCCTGGCTGGCGCCCATCTCATAACTACAGTCGTTTGCACCACTACAATATCAACGAAATGTTTTAAAATGTACGACATCAATTTAAAGGTAGGCCTAAGGGATAATGTATTGTCCACACATGAATAAGAAAATGTTTCCCTACGGGGCGAATAACACCCCCGACGCCGAAGGCGGAGTGCTGTTATCTCTGAAGGGAAATGTATTTTCCGTAGTCACGTGTGGACAATACATTATCCCGCTTATCCCGCCCTTACCAACATTATAAAGCATACATAGTTAACCATAGTTTATAGCGTGCGCAAAGAAAGATAGTTCGTGGAACACTCATAATTTAAACAGGTTAACAAGCAACATGGTTTGGCTACTTTCTAACTTGTTACAGCCACATTGCGCTTCAAACTGTTTGCAGGCTGCCTCGTTCACCGCGCGATATCTACTAAACTCGGGTTCATAACATGATCATTTCTATCTAATCGGCACAGTATTCCAGAAAAAAGCATAGACAACCCAAACACTGATGTGCGCCCTGACCACCATCATTAGCCTATCGACCCTGATACAGGCAGAGCCTATCAAAGGGCGTTGAACACAATGGCTATGGACCTTTTCAGTAGGCTATGGTTGGGGAAGTAGGGCCTGCGTCGTGATTCACCGTTGGTGTTTGTATCAGCACACCAAAAGTTACCTCACTAACGTTAATGATGTTCTTTGCTGAGTAACCTAGCCAAATATATCCAGATAATCGTGAATTATGCAAAATAAAGTCTGCCAACATGTATTGCCATTCTAGGAGCGATAAGGAGAATGCCGCACAGGCGCGGAGAAAGGGTTCCTTTGACACAGAGAATGCTCTGTGTGGCTGCGCGCATGCAGTGTTTAGTTTTCAGGCAAATAATGGTGATCGATACGCCCTAGGTCCATAAGACTAACAGTAAAACAGGGACAATGACAAAAGGGATGAATTGCTTGAGGAAATCAAAAGGGACAGAGCGAAGTTATGACAACAAATTGACGTGCACCATTATGCAAGGCTACATGTAGTTATGATGGGTTTAACCACTCAGTTACCGTTGCATTCATAATATGTAGCCTATGATAAAGATGACTTCAGCGCAGGATATCAGAAATAAACAAGACAGCGCAGATGGCTTTTAATTTTTAACATGGCCACATTATGCGTCAATACGCCAATGCGTATTAGGCTATTTATCATGAAACCTCAAATCGGAAGTAGCCTTATCTTGTACCCAGCACTTTTCAAACCTTACTCGGGTTTATGGTAATTGTCCGGGCCAGCACTTTTGAAATCAAACGGACGCCCTTGCCTGCATGACATGTCATTTGCATGATAAGAGCACGGACGATCATGGACATACGATGGTACACACATAGCCACACACGCACACAACACGGTTCAGTTCAACGTTTATTGACCAGCAAGCGAGCAGCGCAGTACCAGCTGATTTGCTCTGGAATCTCGAAATGAAAACTGACTTTTCTTGGGAAAAGTGTTGCAAGAACATTGAACTCATTTAGTAGGCCTATCATTGTGCCAAGCGTGTGTCGCAATATTGTACTGGGGATATGTGTTGGGGAGGGCATTAACATTAGGCCTATGACAAAAACATTATCGGGGAGGATTGAGGATAAATCTTACACGTTTCCTTATTAATGGAAAATTAATTCCATGCTAATTCCAAGTATTCAAGAACCTAAACAATATGTAATTGCTCCACAGTTCAAGGGTTAGGCTATGGATATTGACACCTTTCCTCCGCGATCGCGGATAGCCCCCACCTTTGCGCTTCTCATCTGGCTGTCACGATATGGAACGGGAAGAGACAGTTCAAGACAAGCGGCATGACTGCAATTGTCAATACAGTAGCCTAAAAAACTGTTAACTGTTCAGCGGTGTGTAGTCAAATTATCACAGCGGTGGTAGATGATTTTATGAAGACCTGGAGGACAAAAACCAACAGACACAATTGCTGAGTGTGTATGCAGTATTTGTAACAATTGATTCTCCTGCCAGGATAGCGTTGGACTACAGAATAACCCATTTACATGTTGAATGTTGAGAGGAGGCATTTTGAAAAGTCGAAGACCTATTCACGAGGATATCATAGCTACCTTTCCTTGTCAATGTCCCATGCACTACAAAATATTCCAGAACCTCATCTGCGAAAGCTTTTTTTTAATGTGGTACACTTCAAGCTTCACAAAACTTAAACTTAAAATTGATTGATCCATTATTTAGAATGGCATAAATATATACAGTATACCCACTTCAAAAATGCGAGAATATACAGTATACCCACTTCAAAAAAGTAGACTACACCTAGACTACAAATATTTTCCTACGGGGCGAATAACACCCCCAATGCCGAAGGAGGAGGGCTGTTATTCCGCTTCGAAGGAAATATATTTTCCGTAGTCACGTGTGGACAATACATTATCCCGCTTATGCCGCCTTTACCAACATTAGAAAGCATACATAGTAAACCAGTGGTTTATAGTAACATGTTTATTGCCATTTTATAGCGTGCGCAAAGAAAGATAGTTCGTGGAACGCTCATAATTTAAAAAGAAAGAAAGGAGTAGCACACTGGAGCTGAATGCAGAATCAAAAACTGTATTAAACAAAGCCGAAAAAAGTAAATGAAACCGACAGACAGGGGACAAGCGTTTCGGTCAGCCCATCATCTTCCTTTTCTTCCTTTTCATGCTGCTCTTGGAATTACGCACCGAGCACGCTCAAGATATTACATTGGCGCGGACGCCACCCCACCATTACGCGCATAATTTTAAAAGGTTAACAAGCAACAGAGTTTGGCTACTTTCTAACTTGTTACAGCCACATTGCGCTTCAAACTGTTTGCAGGCTGCCTCGTTCACTGCGCGATATCTACTAAACTCGGGTTCATAACAGGATCATTTAGAAATGAACTATCTGATCTGCGACAGTATTCCAGGCTACTTCACCCTTAAGGAAACTATCAAGGAACTCCTCACTTGTTACTCACATACTAATGTTAATAAAATATGTCACGACAGCGGCCGGCGGACAGTGACAGTTTGCTGTCTTGAAATAACAACATTCGGACAATAGTGTAGACTTGTGCGCTACACGCTGGGGTGGGGCAGGGCTGCTGTAGGTATCCATTGCGCGCGGCCGGTAGCTTTGGGAACTGTGTATAAGTTGCATTTGGGTAGGCTATTGCGCGTGTTATAGTTGATTAAGTAATTGACGAGCCAACGTCCGGCAGCAGTGGCTGAGTGTGTAACTTAACTTAACTTAACTTTTGTAGGCTACTATCGTCCGAGTGTCTCCAGATTGTGATTATTTATTCATTTATTCAAAGAAGATAGCAGTTTACAGACGCTGCTGGTTGTATGGATATTGTGGTGGTTTTCCCTCCTAATTGTATTTTATGAAATTGTAAAAATAAAACTACCATAACCTTTACTCCCGTTGTCTGTCGTTCCTGAATCGTGGTCTAAATTTCACCTCTTACAATAGTGTCCAGTCCAGTGAATGATCCTGCATCCATGGCTAATTGGATAAAGCATACTAAGTGGATTTATCACATGTGAAACGAGAAGGCAGAAAGTGCAATTAGTTAATAAATGAAACAGTGTACACGTCAGTGCTGGTAAAAAAAGAGTTTTAATGACTTGCACAAAGTTGATGCTCGTTTGGTGAACTTCAAAACCTGCGCTGTATTCAATAAAAGCTGGGCATAACGCACATAAAGGACTGAAAATGAAAATACCCCTATATGTGGTACATATTCTATGTTGTAGCCTACTTCAGTTGTTGGTACCCAGACTTGCATTTTGTCGAGTAATGTCCATTTGAACCTCACGTGAAAGTAACGGGGATTGTGCTGCATTTGGTGGATGGAGCTGATATTACGCACATAATTCTACTGAATAAACATCCAACTGCGACCCAAACGGTAACTTGTCGTGGTAGTCTATGTCGAATATGCCTTAATTTGGCTGTTTGCTATTCGCCTCTGGCATCATCCGAGCATGTGTAGTGCGAGACGCCATTATGACCGTTGCGCGTAAATATTTGCAAGACGATGGGGCCGTCAAACACAGTAGGCTATGGATACTTATTTAACGACTTTAATGAAGATGTCATGTAGACTGTTTGACGGCCCCTTCCATAGGACAGCATCCATCCATCTATCCATCCCTTCCTCATCTTTACGCGCAACGGTAATAATAGCCATTACTTTTCTTGTAGACGTTGCGCATAATATTTTATTCATTATCGACTTATTTCAAGCAGCATTCCACTGTCCACTCTGCGTGACCCTGTTGAAAACATGCATGGTTGCCACCACTTAAAAAGGTGCTTGGAGAGGAGGCAAAACTGGTACAATTTAGGCTGCATTAAAGCATACACGTTAGCTTTCACGTTGTGCGATGGATGGAGACAAGTTTGGAATCGCTCCCTCTCTCTCCCTCTCTCGCTCACACACACACGCGCGACATAATTCTCTGCACTCTTTGCAAGACTCTACTGTCACTTGACTCGTCTTATTGGATACCAGCCAAAATTGTAAGCTAGATAGCCAATAGTTTCGATTGTGCTGCTTGGACTGGAGGTATTTAAACTGCTAAAATGTAGGCTGCATTAAAGCATCCGCACGTTTGTGCGATGGGTGGAGACAACTTGGGAATCGCTGTAAGTTAGAGATTTTTTTAAAACATAGGCTGGCAAGATGTAAATGACCTGCACTGCTTGAAAAAGACGATCGACTATGTGCCCCAGGCATCTTAAATACTAAAAACTAATAGGCGGATGGCGGGTGGATTCGGTTTTGGAAATTGGAGAAAAAACATTAGGGCGGGTGGATAGCAGGTGGATTAGAAATTCTAAGAAGCGGTTGCGGATGAAATAATACATCCACCGCGCACCTCTAGGCCTACTCCACACGTAGGTATATTCCAGACCTACAGAAGACGGTAGCTAGAAGCGTTCATCTAAAAAGTTACCGGAAAGTCAGAAAACTCGCTGCATGACAACCAAATGTGCTCAGTAGACGCACGCTGCCCTGATTCAAAGCGATTCCCGCCTCTCTGCCCGCAGCTGGGGCTAGGGCCTACTCAAATACTGTTCCAGAAATGTAAGGAGTAGAAAGTAACATAGGCCTACAGATATTTGTCAAAAATGTAACGGAGTAAAGTAACGGCGTAAAAGTGAAAAAAAAGCTTCTCAAATATTGTTCCAGAAATGTAAGGAGTAGAAAGTAACCTAGATAATTGTCAAAAAATTTAACGGCATAAACGTAAAAAACCGACAACATACCAGTTAAAATGAGTAGGCCTAAGTACATTTTATTTATGAAGCACATCTGAAAACAGCAAAAAAAAAACATTTGATTTACATACTAGATTACTAGATAGGCCTACTAGATACATAGAGAGAGAGAGAGAGAACGCGCTCCTATGCAGTGTTAATATAGCGATTTCACTTCTCTCTCTCTTAGTGTTTTTGTTTTTGTTTTACTGTAGCCATGGACTTAACACGGGTGCAGGGGTTCTATAATGTTTTCCGACACTGTTATTTTTTCTGCCTCATGCGCGAACTATTTATTGTCATTCAGTTTGTGCCGTTATTAGGCCTAGGCCTATATGAATCGCGGGTAAATCAGTTATATATTAGTTATAAGGCCTATTTAGACTTCGAACAAAAGAAATAGGCCTAGGACACACGGGAATAATAGGATATAAAATAGGCAGCCTGACTGGATCGATGGACGATTTCCAACAATAAAAGACAGGATATGAAACAAAATAGGCAGCTTATTCAATTAATAAAACTATAGCCCAAGAACATTGCCTCGCCGGGCAGGGAGAGAGAGAGAGAGAGAGAGAGAGAGAGAGAGAGAGAGAGAGAGAGAGAGAGAGAGAGAGAGAGAGCGGTCCAGTGTTAATGTAACGATTTAACTTCTCTCTCTCTCTCTTTACTGTAGCCATGGACTTAACACAGGTGCATGGGTTCTGTAATGTTTTCAACACTGTTATATGCATAGTGCTCTGGCTCATGCGCGAACTTTGTTGTGTGTAAGGCAGACAGCATTCTCTTGTTGCTGTGCTTCGCATCTAAAAAGTTACCGCCCAAGAACATTGCCTCGCCGGGCAGAGAGAGAGAGAGAGAGAGAGAGAGAGAGAGAGAGAGCGCTCCTATGCAGTGTTAACGATTTAACTTCTCTCTCTCTCTCTTTACTGTAGCCATGGACTTAATCGTAAAAACAACAACAACATAGCCTACCAGTAAAAACGAGTAGCCTAAGTACATTTTATTTATAGATTTACATGTTTAAATCAACAAAAAAACAAATAGGCTATTTAAAATAGGCTAGACAAAACCGTTCAAATGAACATATTTAAATAGACAAAACCGTTAAAATGAGCATGAAAAAAAGCTGATTCTAAGAAAACCCATTAAAATGAGCATTAAAAAATCTGATTTACATTTCTAATATAGGCAGACTGAAGGGACCTTTAGTTGAAACCTAAGGATCTTTAGTTCAATTTTAAGGACCTTTCGTTGGCTTTTGCGGTAGACGGACCATCCTCGACTAAAGATCCCCAGCCTTATACTAATGGTCCAACGTTTTGTTCGAATGGTCCCCTCTCACCAATTCATTCGACGAAAAGACCTGATACGATACAATGCCCTGCCATTGACTTCAATGTTAAACGCAGCATTCCAGTTAGTAAGAAAAAGAGCTTATCACCAAGTATTGAACATTGAAATGTAATTTAGAAGGTACCAAATTCCAACTGTTTTGATGTAAATTGGAAATTTGGATTACAACACTACAAAACTATTTTGCTTAATAATGTGGAACAGAGCATTTTAAGTTTTTTATTATTTAAAAAAAAATACAGATGTCATTGGAAGGTTCATTCAAAAACTTTTTAATTGTACTCTAATGACTGATGACTTGAAAATTATGATGACTGTCATTTGTATTGATTATTTGGGGAAACCGTGAAAAATGTCATTTGCGTAATAATGTGGAATGCGGTGTACACCTGTGTGTAAAATCACTCAGAAAATGGCCTTAATGTTCAAACAAGTGGACTTTAATGAGGACTTTAATGAGGTATTTTACAATAGGATTGCAGCTAACAACCAAAACGTGATGATTCAGGAGAAAATTCCTCATCAAATGTCTTTTCATTGTCAATTGTCTCTCTCTAATAGAACTGTATATGCGTTTGGTCCGAAAAAGTACTCTGATTGATCACTGTTGTGACGTTTGTGAACGGATCGATTCTTTTGAACGGCTTCCAGAAGTGAAGGAGGGGAATCTAATCACAGCTGGCCTGGGAGAGCCACTCTACCGTTTTTGTTTTTTTGTTTTTTTTGTTATATGTTATATGTAATGTAGTGTTGAGTTCCATCTGGTGGACAGATCACAGTATCACACCTCTGGCTTCAACTTGCACATTGTTACACGTTCTCTACGTCTCTCTCTCTCTCTCTCTCTCTCTCTCTCTCTCTCTCTCTCTCTCTCTCTCTCTCTCTCTCTCTCTCTCTCTCTCTCTCTCTCTCTCTCCACTCACCAGCTGAATGGCTTTATGAATGGCATGCCTGTGTGTATCAGTGCAGCCAAAGCTAACAAAGCATCAACAAAATATTGCTCTCACAATCTCTCAATACGTATGTATGTGTTCTCAACATCAAAAACCCTTGTTTTGTTTCTTACGGTAGCCTAAGTGTGACTAAAAAATGCCCCTCAGTGTCTGTGTGTGTGAATGTGTGGATGTGCATGCGCACCTGCATGCGTGTGTCCATTTGTGTTTGTGTATACTTAACGTGAGTGCCTAAATGCCTTGTGTGTGTGCGCATGTGTGTGTAAAAAACATTGGTAGTTTTAGCTGACGTTTCTGATGATGTGTTCACACATGCAACTTGCTGTTGTGGTGGGCCAGGGGGCTTTCAGATGACTTTGTCCAGTGGTAAACGCTGCCAGCAACGTGCACATGAACTCACACAGGAAATGGCTCAGTTTCGCTGCTACAAAAACCACAAACAAGACAGTATTAGCGTCTCATACCTGCAAACCTCCTACTGCTACTTCCACATGCTTACATCGGTAAGGTTAAACATTCTAATACCTGTGTATCTAGGTAGATTAAATGACGTTTTATCTTCATATGAACTATATACATGTCTCAAAACTCTTAACTGCATGTCACTGCATACACATGTAATGCCTCCTAGCTGTTTACATCTGTAAAGCTAAACAAATCTTATACATATATGCTGTACAGGAATTAAAGGACTTTTCTATGTTCTTATCATCTATGACAGGAAAAAATCATATTGGCACAATAATTAACAGCTTATAAATGCTTGCATTCCCTCCAAGGTGGCTAACCAATTAATTTCACACAATAAGGAAATGGTCAGAGACACTTCCGGGATGAGAATGTTGTCTGTGATACTGATTGGAGTCCTTTTTCAGACGGCTGTACAGGGTGAGAAATAGCTACTCACTAATGCTGACATAAACATCACAACAAATGTTTACTTATAAGGAATAACGGCTCATTTACAGGTTGTACATTGTAGTTACATTGTGGTGTCTACTTAAACAATTTCATATTTACTTTCATAAACAACCACAGATTTAATGTTTATGACCAAGTACTTTTATGGCACATCTTTCATTTTTTCTGTATACATACCTGCAAACTTGTCACCTTTCGGCGAAATTCGCCGTTTTCATCTCAAAATAGGTCACTTACGTGAATCGTGTAGATCCAAAGAGGTTTTTTTTTTGGGGGGGGGGGGGGGGGGGGGGGGGGGGGTAGGCAGACGGAGACAGACTACAGGCACATAGACTGGATACGGTAATACTTCTCATACGGTGGCGGAACCAGACATTTATTCTTGGGGGAGCAATGGGGTAGCCACATGAATTTCACAGGGGCATGCTCTTACACGAAGAAAAAAAACACTCAAACACTATAGAATAGATAAAGAGAATGATTTTCTCTGGTTCTTATGACACCTGTGAGTGTTACCAGATTGAGCGGTTTCCGATGGTCATCTATGGGTTAAAGAAGGGCTTTGGGCAGATACATATTCTGTCGATTTGTGTTCATATAAATCAAGACTTCTGTTTAATTCTGGCAGGATTTTATTCTTAAGGCGTTCTTTTTAGTATTTTTGGGTTGGTAATCATTGGTCACATTTGGCAACCATAACACCCGCTGTGCACCCTATAACTAAACTTCAGTTTCTCCTATTATGCCAAACAGTAAGCTTAATCAGTTATTTTCTTGTGATTTTTTGTAAGATTTTTTTGTGATTTGACCCTCAGAAACCCATTGCGTTGCAAATGGCAAGATTTACAAAGAACTATATAGTGCCTTACATTGACTGAACTTAACTCAAATTAGGCCTACATATCCCAACACCACACAGTCATTTCCGGAGAGAAAATAGTATAGAAAAGATACTGCTAGCTGTCTTTTCTGAATACATTTTAACCATTGTAGAAGTAATTATTTAATATGTAGATGTGCCAGAAAACATGTGTTTTTTAGAAAAGTGATATGAAGGGCTGCTCTTATTTGGAAGGAAAATGCCTAATACCTGGGTGCTAAGCCATTGGAATACACAGACAGGTGTGTACACCTGTAGGCTATCTGTGTTTGTGTATACGAGAATCATATAGTGATTTGAGATGATAAAGATAAGTGTTTCACTGAAGCCCTATTGCAGATTTTCAACGTTTCTACAGAGTTCTCAGAAATGAACTTAAAAGTTTCTGCATCAGAGACTAAGTAAAACTAGGTTGAGAGGAAATGAATGCTTAGGTGTCTGAGAGTTAATCAAATTATTTTCTACCATCTGTGTTTTTATGTAATCTCAAATTTCAAAGTTCAAATTGAACTCAGACTGCACATTAAAGAGTTACTTCCATACTAAAATCCAGTCACTGTAATGTTGCAATGCTGCTAAGAACTTGCTACAATTCACACATATAACAATGCTATCAAAGGTGCTGTATGTGCATTCTTTTAAAATACTCATTAGCATATAGTCTATTCCAACACAAAGACAGCAATTAGCATATGCCAGTGAATATTTGGACTTTAGACATGAGGTTTGAGTTGAATTCACAGGAATTAATCATGAAGCTACTTTCATTTACAGTCGGTCCCCCTACAATGCACACCCTTTACCGAGGTAATGCCACGTCATCCACCTCGGTACGTACCGGGCCTAGCTGCAGTGTACCCAAACAACCGCCGGGTGGCACTTGGGAGCGCTTGGAATGTTTTAGACGATGCTGACGGCATGTTAATATATGCTCATATTCACCAGCACGCACCGATTCAGCGGATAACAACATGCCTATAAATTGTGTGAGAACACCTCCAGGAAGTAGGAAGAGTCATAAAAAGAATAGCCTAAATAATGTAATGAATTTTCTTTTTCTTTTTTTTTAAAATGATGATCGGATGAATTGCATTAATGTGCAAGCTCTGACAAAATGTAAATTGAGTGTAGCCAGAAGCCATACCGATTATCGCATCGCAAGATTTGAAACGTCTAATATTGCAACTTCAGACTTGTTGTCTGGATGTGGATACTTATTCGTTTGGTAAAAATTACTGAGAGTGCAATACACCTCACCGCAGTAACCTAACAGCGCTTCGTTTGAGCGTGTAAGCGTTGGCTATTTATCTCACATCGCCAACAGCTGGGGCGATAACCTAACCTACACTTCCCTAATGAATTTAATGTTGTCACATTGGCAAAAATTAGCGAGCGACTGATATTGCTGTTTTCGTGCTCAAATTAAGTGTAACCAACTGTCGGGTTATGTGTCGCAGGTGAGAAAGTGCGCATTTTTCCAGCGACACCTCTCCTTGTTACCAAATACCCTGGAGAGTACTGTACACCACAAATACGCCAAGACACAAATATTGAGTTTTAAAATAATGTTTATTAACTAACAGAAATCTAAAATAGTCCCGGGGCACCCCAAATCTATACAAGTCCGAAATTCCAAATTTCCTTGGAGATCCCCCCCACAGTCATCCGTTCCGAAGGAGGCGGAGGAGCGGTGGCCAGGTGTCCATCCATTGCGAGGCTGGGGAGACAGGAAGAGCTTGGTGACAGTAGGCTTGATTCCATAGGCAGTCCAAATGACACTCACTTCCATAATTAAGTAGGCTATGCAGGTAATCGCTGCACTTATTCCACGTGATTTACAACACTGCACTCGCTAGTCTAGGTTAAACGTTAGGGGTGAAGTTGCTCAGCACTCGCACACGGCACGGCTCACTGCAATGTGTGCTGCGATTCACCTGGGTAGGCCAGCGGTGTTAAAAGTGAGTCCAAGTACAACTGGGTTTGGAGAGAGAGAGAGAGAGAGGGGAAATATATGCTGGGAAATATATGCAATGTCATCTCATAATCATGGAGTTCCTCATGCGATTTCATCTGGGTCAGTCAGAATGCACCTTGCGCACCGGGAAGTGTGTTTTTTTTCAAACAAGAAAACTGGTTCATCATATGCATGGCTTAAACTGACTTTAATGTTTGCCAACGTGCTATAGTTTTCCTCTCATAATAGCACCTGGCGACTGTGACCACAGTTAGATGACCTCGCGCGCGTAAACCCATTAAAATATAGCCTAGCCTTCTGTGGCTATTCAGAGCAATATGAACCAATCAGGTCGGCGTTGCTATTAAGCAAAATACATCCCTGATGTCTACTTAACTAAAATAAGATGCATTTGTCTAATATTTGGAGACATCGCCTTGCTCTTTCTGCGGGGAATTAAGCGCCTCTCTCCCTCGCTCTCTCTCTCTCCCTCTCTCGCCCCTCCACACCCCCCCCCCCCCCCCACACACACACACACACAGTTCGGAGAGGACGCATTTAAACTGTAACAGTTTAGGCAGTAGGGGAGAGCAGGGACTCATGAAACTCGGGACGAATGAAACACTGCGATTTACTCGAAAACTTTAACATATCCGAAAGTATGAAAAGCCAAAGTTGTCAGGTTTACAGGCAAAAGGGATTTTAGTGTCAGTAGACACTGTCGGGACGAATGAAACACCCGTTTCATCCGTCCCTCTCGCCCATTGACTTAAAGCAGGGTCAAAATAAAATGGGAGCACTTGAGATGACTATGTTCCAACTTGTCTTGAGCACCGTCGTAGCGCAACAAATCACTATCGTAAACATAGCCTAGATAATTGGAAATTACAAAAAATAGGCTACATTTTATAGACTTTGGCTATAGGCTAAGCCGACTCCTCTACCTGTTTGAATTAGTGCAGCCTTACAGGGAGGACGTTAATTTGGCATAGGTCAACTGCAAGAGACTACTAATTTGTGACTTGACGTGATGTGTGAATAATTAGGCTACGATATGCAACAGGCATATTTAGCCGCACTCAGTCATTCATTGGGTGAATGTCCCGACCCTGTGTGTCCGCGTGCATGCATGGGGTGGGGAAAAATACATGAAGCGTGCCATCACCACCCATCCCCCCGGACCCACGAAACCCACTGAAGATCCAAGCAATTGTAGTCTGTCAGTATTTTAGTGTGGGCCCAGGTAGTTGAATTCATGGCATGGCCTGGTTATCTCAATAGTGCCAAGAAGATGTTTGCCCTCAGGCTAGTGTGTTCATAAAGCGCATGTTCGATTTGCTGTAATAGGCTACGATCAGTAAGCCTCAACTTGTCTGTCGTGTCTTTTCCTTCTTTCGATATTTTGTAAAATAGGCCCACGTTAAAGCCTAAATACGATAATAGGCCTAAATAAGGCTAATAAAGTAAGCTAAATAAGTTAGGCCTAAATAAAGTTGTTTTAGCCAATGAACTCAGGCAATGCAGAAATTTGCGGAGGGATTTTGGATATCTTGGCCTAGCCTATAGGCTACCAATGGCTTTATGAACTTCATGACTGGGCTACAAGATAGTCGGGTAAACATATTGACTTGTAGACCACCAACATCTGATGCTGAAGTGGGGGAGGGTGTTTTTTCACTTCAAATGTTCCCCGACACACACGCTCACACACACACACACACACACACACACACACACACACACACACACACACACACACACACACACACACACACACAGATACGCGCTAATCGCTCTCTCTCTCCGTCTCTCCCTCTCTTTCTCATTGTTGCTATACGTGCATCTGGATAGGTATAGGCAGTGTGGTCACCCAGCACATTTTCATAGAAATGCTGTGGGGTTTTTTTTTTTTAATGAAATCTTTATTCAGTTATTTGTGAACAGTCTCTGCATTTCACTTTCGATGTTGCGTCACCGTGGACAAGTGTCTGCTCGAAAACTTAATGCAAAGCGGCTAAAATGTTCAGAACGTGTTGAACTTTTCAGAACATGAATGTTTGTCTGTGGGGGATGGGTGGGTTAGGCCTACAGCAGTGCAGTGCAGTGCATGGGACTGCACAGCCTTTTGTGACATGTCGTGGCGCGACAGGTTATCCAGCCTCCGAAGGAGTCATAGTTCCCCAGTCATAGGCTACTGTTGGTTCGCATCTCCACCGAAGCAACTGAATTTGCAGTCCTAATCACAGATGATTAGCCACACCTGGTGTAACAGATGTATTGTCATGTGTGCATCACATCCCCAGTTAACCGGAATCCCGTCGATCGCGCACAACAGCGCATTGAAAGGATGAAATGTTCACAAGCACCAATACAAAAAAAAACGTCTTCAACCTATTAGTCCGTAGGCTATCCTGAGGATATCCGTTCCTGATTTGAATAGGGTGACATCAGCTAAAGTGGGCCATCAGCCAAAGTGGGCCGCTTAAGGTTTCGAGGTCCCAGCGCCTATGGAAATGAGAGCCAATGTCTAAAAAGGATATTAAATTGTAGTTATGACTGTGCTTGACAAGTAACACTTAATTTGATTGGTTTTTGGTTGTTATTGTGGGAGGGGCAGTAATTCAAATGTTGTTTGCGCTAAGAAACTGCATGGTAAGTAGGTTGGCATGTCAAATCTGGCTGAATATTATAAGGATCATATAGTTATATTAAAACATGCCTACAGATTTAAAAAATGATCATGTTATGAGTCTTGCTTGTATAAATCAGATCAAATAGTGGTAGTCTGATATATTAGCTTAATTTAAGAAAAAAAAGGGTTTATGTAGGTGGCCCAAATGATTTTAACCCCCTATGGTAAAGTGGGCCACGCGTCTTCAGCTAAAGTGGGCCGCCATTATAACCAATGGGTGTTTGCTGTTGCTTGGAGATAGCTAGCTGGAGATAGCTATGTTTGTGTACACTTTTGAAGAAAAGATGAGGCAAGGTGGCAGGTGAAAAGAAATTAATACATATGAAAAGATAGGAGACAGAAAAAGTGAAAAAATGGGATGAACATTGACCAGAGACATGTGGCTGTACAGCATTGTGTTTTAGCATTTAAAAAAAAAATGAATTATTGACTTTTTCCCTTTTTCATTTAACCGGCCCACTTAACCTGATAAGGTGGCCCACTTTGGCTGAAGCTGCCCATTCAAAAAAAGTTGTCACAACGAAAGTTTAAAGACTTATAGGGTCTAAATAATTATGCTTTATAATATAATTCCAACACAAAAAGATGGAATATAGTAGCTATTAATTATATATGTAAATTTAAAATGTATAGATGTTATTTTGTTATTTTCCCAAGCGATCTACCAAAAAGCGGCCCACTTTACCTTATGTCACCCTAGGTAGTGCAGAAATAATTAACAGACATCACTTAGCCTATAAGTTAGGAGCGGAATTGAGACGGTGAATGCAGGACAGAATAATGAAAACAAAACACCGTCGACTGGCGGTCTTGTTTAGGGATCACGCTTGTGTTATTATCAAATAGCCTACCCAATGTTACGTGCGCAATTGGCTGACTCTTTCCACTTGTAGCCTAAAACTGAGGGAGGGATCAACATACAATGAGCTACACTGAAGCAGATTACTCTGCTTCGCAAAAAAAAAAAACAGTGCACCAATAATACCCCCGTCTTCAACCTACTATTTAGGCTACCAGATATATAGGCTAGTAATAGTATTAAGTTGTGCTACCTTGTTTTTTGTGGTAACGACAGTGTAGATCAGGTAATAACCAGCAATAGGGGAAGCGGCATGCGCCAGTTTTAAAGACGGAATGTCGTCGCCAAATGTAAAATCACCTCTCTCATGCTGACATGACGGGGCACTACTTCATTAGGCTACAATGTTGTTCATGTCTGTTTGACTCACACTATACGAGTGGTTCAATTTGTGTTTTTGTGCTCATCGCACAAATGAGACAGGCAGGCTTGCTTGATAGGGCTACACAAAGCAAGCGACATCGGTCCACTCAAAATGGTCCGAACTCCGCCGCTTGATTTCATGTCTCCTCAGTCTCTCCATTACGGTTTATTAGCCTACTCTGTTTTGCTATTTTCGTTATTCTTAGCCCTGGCATTACAGATGAAGCAACTGTGATCAGTGAGGTTGTGGAAACGGTTGAATAGGCCTATGGTCCTAAATTGGGTTAGGGTTATTGTGGTTGTGGTCTTGTTTAGGGCTCACACTTGTGTTATTATCAAATGCCCTATCAAATGCCCAATGCTAAATAAAACATGCAATTTGCTGACTGTATTTCTACTACTACTAAAACGGGGGGACGGGCAAGGACGGAAGCACTAACAGACCACAGACACAGGCAGACGCTGCTCTGCAAAAGCGGTGCTATACTGCCCCCCGCATTCCGAATGGCCACAGGGTGTAATGATCACGGTACGCTGTCGCGGCCCGGCACGGTAATGAGCAGATTGAAGTTACACCATCTGTAGGCCTACCACCAAAAACTAATCTATTGATTTATCACATGGGATATAGAGCACTATATAGTACTGAAAAATCTTAAATGGCATACAGCTAACTTTTCATTAAAAGGAAAACGAAATGAGTCTGAACTGAAATAAGCTGTTATTTCTCTAATGCTTCAGGATGGGAAAAGCACACATCTGCCATTCACATTGCCATCAGACCGTACAACACAGAGAGTTCCTTTGCATACCACTAGACAGACGGCATTCTAAGCTTTCGAATGGTACCCCATATGCCCAAATTCACGAGGGTGGTGTGTACACAAACTTGCATCAAAATGTGTGTGGGGAAAATGGTTGTCCTTTCTTCACTCGCGATAGCGATTTGCGGGCGATCTATGCGCTTCGTGTAACGTGAGTGGGCGGGGCTACTGTCCATTTTCTGGGGGAGCACTTGGGGTAGCCAGAGGGTCATTCCACGCCAAATCAACAAGAGCCCGCGCACTTAGGTCTCAAAACATTCTGAAAATATTACCAAGTGTACCCATGGTACATAAGAGAAACACTGTGAATTTATTTGAATGTAAGATGTATACTCTCCGTGTTACAGCCAATTTTACTGAGGGAGGGGGGTGCCCATTTTGTTCACACTCTTTTTTTTGTCAAAGTTCACAAGCCCGTAGCTCAAGAACTAAACCATGTAGGAAGCTCAAATTTGGCATGCTGGTACATAGATAGGAATAGTTTGTTGCAACACTGTCAGTTTTGGTCTGTATGATCCTGCATCGTCATAGCATTCCCTCAAAGATGATACAAATTGTACTAGAGTTTTTGGCTGTGCTCTGTTTAGGCCTTCAGAAGACATATTTGTGCCCAACATAGCCTCATGATTTTTTCCCCTTGTAGATACAAGTAGAAACACTCCCATAAAAATCTATAAATAGAAAGGAAACCCCATCAGTGTTTGACCACAAGACCTCACAAGTCCGACAAATCATTTTGGGTGTCATTTTCAGAGCACCAGAACACCTTGTGGGATTGTTCACAAATTTGTATTTTATATTTTCCTTCATTCTCCATGAAGTCTTCTTTTTAAAAATGCCAATGAGACTTGTCTTATGTGATGTTTTCTTTTGTAATTTCCACCCTGAACATGGGTAAAATGCAAAAATAGAACAACATGATTTTGATAACATTTAATGTAAAGACTAAATAACCAAATGCAAATTTTGCCCAGACATGATCACCCGAGAGTCCCTGTACAGGGGTGCAGGTATCCCTTTCAATTTCAATGATTTCAGGAGCGTTCAATGTGGGAGCAGGTTCGCACACCAAAAGAGACAGTAGGTCAGGCACAAGGAGTCATGTTGTTACTTTTTTTGACCAGCAGATGGCAGCGGAAGAAACGCATAGAAAACATATTGCTCTCAATGTGCATGTTGCCCATGTTCAGGTTGCAAATTACAAAAGAAAACATCACATAAGACAAGTCTCATTGACATTTTTAAAAAGAAGAATTCATGGAGAATGAAGAAAAAAATAAAATAAAAATCTGTGGACAATCCCACAAGGGGTTCTGGAGCTCTGAAAATGACACCCAAAATTATTTGTCAGACTTGTGAGGTCTTCTGGTCAAACACTGATGGGGTTTCCTTTCTATTTATAGCTTTTTATGAGAGTGTTCCTACTTGTCTCTACAAGGGAAAAAAAATCAAGAGGCTATGTTGGGCACAAGTATGTCTTCTGAAGGCCTAAGCAGAGCACAGCCAAAAACTCCAGTACAATTTGTATCATCTTTGAGGTAATGCCATGACGATGCAGGATCATACAGACCAAAACTGACAGTTTTGCAACAAACTATTCCTATCTATGTACCAGCATGCCAAATTTGAGCTTCCTATATGGTGTAGTTATTGAGCTACGGGCTTGTGAACTTTGACAAAAAAAAAGAGTGTGAACAAAATGGGCACCCCCCTCCCCCAGTAAAATTGGCTGTAACACGGAGAGTATACATCTTACATTCAAATAAATTTACAGTGTTTCTCTTAAGTTTTTGAGACCTAAGTGCGCAGGCTCTTGTTGATTTGGCGTGGAATGACCCCAATATGATTTCAGGGGGGTCAGATGCTACCCTAGCCACCCCTGTAGCTCCACCCCTGCATGTCAGATCATTTAACCGTGAATAGCGAGAGGCCCACTACACACTCGATGAAACTTTCATAAACGTCAGAGGAATGCATAGCAATGGCTATTTGTCATGCCCCCGCATATTTTGCAACGTGTGCGATCATGATTTTAATGTTAGCCACCAAGGACATAATATTAATAATCTAAATAGCCTATTATTAACCTAGATGACATCTGTCTTTATCTTTTTCTACAATCTAATGCTTCTTCATAGTACAACACCATTTTATTGGGGAAATGCTGAAATTCGACTATCATTCAGTCATAAATTCTCTAAAATGCCTTGGTTCTATTTTATATAGCTAATTATATTATTGGCCTAGATTTCCCTATTATCCTCTTTAGCCAAAAACAGCAAACACTTTAATTTCATATTCAAATGCAGTGGGGCTCAAAGTTAAGACAACCTAAATGACCATGTGCTCCCTCCTTTTGGCTGGTAAATAGGACAACTTAAATTTTGACAGGTGGTTAGTGCAGAGGCGCTTCTTGTCACTAGGCTAGATAGGCAGCCGCTTGGGGCCCCCAAACTAGATGGTAAATAACAGCTAAGAATTTTCGCTTGGGGTCCCAGCTTAACCTAGAATTGCCTCTGGGTGAGTGTATGTTTGGCTTGTAAGACATATATTGGCTGGTGAAGAATACAATTAATTCAGAAGTCTGATTTCTAGTGTAGGCCTAGTAAATAAAATATCGTCTTTTTCCTGTTTTTTTTTTCATTTTTTTTTTTTTTGGGGGGGGGGTCGCGCCGCGATGCCGCGATTAGTTTGTCACCTTTTTCAACCCTCCTGAGTTTGCAGGTATGTATATAACAAAAAAGTATAGTACAGTTACCATTGGGAAATGTTATTAAAAAGGCAATGCCACAAATATACTGTATGGGTCAAATGGGTCAGAGCATCAAAATAATAGCCTACCGTTATCGAACAACTAATATTTTTGTTCAGTTCATTTTTGTTTAGTTGTGTTCATAATTTACCAAGTGTCCCAACTTTTACGCTAATTTGGGGTTGTATAAAAGCATGAAATCTATAGATTACACTATAGTGCATGTAAACGGTTGATATACTACACATTCATAATTCTGTTCTCTTTCCTCTTAGTGTCCAGCACTGAACTGGTTAATCTACATGTCTTGGAGGGACGTCCAATCAGACTCAATGCAACATTTCATGGCGACAGAAGCAAAATATATTCCATGAGGTGGACCCATGGCACATCAAATGTTGTGTCCCACTTCCCAGGTTTCAATGAAGACCGCACAGTAGTAGATCCATATTACAAGAACAGAGTGGACTTTAGTACAGAAGACTGGTCTTTAACCCTGAAAAACCCTCAGAAGACCGACAGTGGAGTCTACAGCGCAGTAATAACAGAAAGGATTCCTGAAACTACAGATAGATGCCATCTCTACGTATATGGTGAGTCCATGTATAAATATCTGAAATATAAATATCAGCAGAGATGGTGAGACCTTCACTGGAACAAAAAAGCAATGCAGACTTGGACCTCAGTTTGTACACAGCATCCCACCCCTCCACTCCCAATGATTTGGCAATTGGCAACAGAGAACCTCCTCCCCATGTATAGACAAATACACCAGGGCAACTGTTATTTTCCTTTAAAAAACAAATGTCAATGAAAGAAGATGTGGTACATTATGTTTCATATTAGTCTTAGATGAGAAGAAACATTTTTGTTAAGATTTATGTAAAGGTTTATATGTCAAATTTCCTGCGGTGTGACTGTAACATTAATGAAACAATATATAATAATATATATATAAATTAACCAACAACATTTTGAATAATGTATGAAGCATTTGGCATGATTGCATAAATCTTAACTTTAGATTAAGATATGTGAATGTGGAAAAAACTCAAGACAGTAATATTAACTACAAGTTCAATTTCGTAACACAAATTGCGTCCTGTGGGGTGACATGTATGTCAATGTTTGTGAATGGGCAGCTGCAAGGCCAACTACAAGGGTCTTAAAGACTGGCTCCTAACCAGTCAGTACCTCAGTTATTGGAGAGTGCTGTGGAAGTTTAAGGTGACTCTTAACCTCTTAATATGTCTTAATATTGCAATCTTTCTGTCACGCAATGCTTAGGTTTATTTTATGATGTCCTGTGGTGTGACTGCTCTTATAGGAGGAAAAAAAAAAATATTAATGAAAACACATATTAAGATTAAACACAATATCATTATCAAGTTAGCATGAGCTCAGATGTCAATCATGTATACAAAAGGATTAAAATGGCCATAATGCAGTGAATTCCCTGTGGTGTGACTCCATTTTCCTGCGGTGTGACATTCCTATGCTATGTGTTGATGCAGGACACATTTTCCCAAAAATGGCAAAAATAAGGTGAAATTCCACAGACCACTAAGTGCTTTATTTTTTTCTATTTTTTTCCAATTTTTATCCATCATTTTTTTCAGGAATTTGAAAAACTTTTTTTTTTTTTTTTGCGTTACGCCCTTAAACGTCAACCACCCACAAACAAAGCATCCCACTATTTTAGCTCAGTTGGTAGCACTTTTGTCTGGAACTGAACAACTGCAAGAATAACTTGTATACTGGACTCATTCTGTGTGTGTGTGTGTGTGTGTGTGTGTGTGTGTGTGTGTGTGTGTGTGTGTGTGTGTGTGTGTGTGTGTGTGTGTGTGTGTGTGTGTGTGTGTGTGTTCCAGAGCATGCTGCAGTCCCTATCCTGACTGTGTTGTCCAACCAGTCCAACCCTGACTTCTGTCACGTGACCTTAAACTGCACAGGAGCCAATCAGTCTATGATCTCCAACTGTTTCAGAACGTCCAACATCAAACGCACATTCTGCTCTCATGTGGCTGGAAGCGATCTCCTCTCCATCTCCTCCAAACAATCAACAATCTACTGTAACCATAGCAACCCAGTCAGCTGGAGCCTGGACACCATCGAACTCCAACCACTCTGTACATTCTATGGAGGTAAGATTGAAAGACACGGACCAAGAATTAGATTCCGACTAAGAAATCAAGAGATAGATTGAGAGATACAGACTCATTGACATCCAACTCAGCCTCAGAATTCCAGAGAGTCAAACTCAAAGTTAGACCCAGATTCAGAATCCTACTCTGAATCCTACTGAGAGTCGGAATTTCAGAATTACAAAACCAAAATCAAACTCAGAATACTTCACTATACTACACAACATAATGTTACTTTAACTGTAAAGAAATTGTTTACCTCACTTGCTAGCACACTATTATCCTTCTTAGTTTAAACGTAGGTGTTTCATCAAGGAGCAAAACAATTACAACTAGAATGGGCACTCGGTAGAGCGCAAACCTTCGCCTACGCCACTTATTTTTTTCTGGCCATCTTCAGAGTGTGGGGCGTAACATTCTCCAAATTTTGGTGTTAGCTTCATTTAAATCGGACCGGAATATCGTAATATTACATATTTGGCCCAGTCTTGACCTCTTATTCAATTCCGCATGCACACGTTGTTCTGGCATATAGTGCTTGGCAAAAAAAAACGTTTTTGACCTTTTCGTGACCTTGACCTTGACCTTTGACCCAATCACTCCCAAAAAGTAATCGATTGTTCCTTGGGTCATGACCAATCATGCCAGTAAATTTCATAAAAATCGGCTGAATTTACATTTTTGACCTTTTCGTGACCTTTGACCTTTGACCCTTGACCCAATCACTCCCAAAAAGTAATCGATTGTTCCTTGGGTCATGGCCAATCATCCCACTAAATTTCATAAAAATCGGCTCAGTACTTTCTGAGTTTGACCTTTTTGTGACCTTGACCTTGACCTTTGACCCAATCACTCCCAAAAAGTAATCAATTGTTCCTTGGGTCATGACCAATCATCCCACTAAATTTCATAAAAATCGGCTCAGTTCTGACTGAGTTATACGAAGTACAAACAAACATTTTGACCTTGACCTTTGACCTTTGACCCAATCACTCCCAAAAAGTAATCGATTGTTCCTTGGGTCATGACCAATCATCCCACCAAATTTCATAAAAATCGTCTCAGTTCTGACTGAGTTATACGAAGTACATACAAACAAACAAACATATTCACAAATAAATAAATAAATACACAGCGGTCAAAACATAACCTTCGCCGACTTTGTCTTGGCGAAGGTAACAAACCCATGGCTAGAGAGGCTGAATGGAGAAGGGTCCAGCTGCAGTAAAACAGTTCCACCCTTAATGCAAGCACGCCCATGGGCGTTCCCGGCATTTGCCGTATTGGCCAATCGTGAAGGGATACTGCACGATGTCATTTTCAAGGCCATTTCCGGATGAAGGCTCCATGTTTGTTACAAAGATATCCCGTGCAAATTGTTATCTTCCAGAGAAACGTTTCACTGAACATTCCACTGACACAATATTCTCAACAATCTATGTAAGAAAGTGAGATAAATCACACATTTTCTAATCCCAATATGTCTTTGTCTTCCCATACCTCGGACATTGTAGTCTACTGCTTAGGACTCGTAGCCTGGCTCTCGCGAGACCCCTAGTGCTTCGTGCATCTTCGTTACAATCCATCTGCGCGAGAGTCAGGTTATAGGACTCGTGTCGCTATGCACAAATTTGTCATAGCAACGTATCAGGTCGCCAAATTGCTTTAATTTCAACACGACGACGTGGACATTACCTTACCTAGCTGTGTGCATCGAGGTCACTGTTAACACTGTGTAGGCTGTATGATTAAACATCATTTCCAGGATATTAACACACCCGGAAAAATAATAATTAAAAACCCTTTTTGGCGAGGTTGTTCACTTGGTAAGACATGATAGGCCTATAGGCTACTTAGAAAAGTTTGAAATGTAAAACATCAGCAACACATTCCCGATTTTTTAAAGTAATGAGTGTCACCTCACCACATTTATGTGGCAATGTGGTCAGCTTGGGAAGAGCATATATTAATGAAAAAAAAATATGAAATAGTATTTGAAATGGCAATAGGCTATTTGTTTGTTTTATTGGAGAAAAACGATTTCTTCATTACCAAAGGCCTACCATACTCCATGTCTGTCTATGATTTAGAATTGACCACACTATTGAAGCTTACCTCTTTATCCAGGAGAGGTTCCAGATTGGCCTGTCTTAATTCAAAGGCCATCAGAAAACAGAGATTTTTTTCCCTACCATCATAACCAGTGTTTGTGCGTACATAATCAGGACCGCTGACAGCTTTGGCTGTGCCCAGGACAAAGTCATCTGAAAGGGCCCCCTGCACTCAATACATAGACTACATACAATGTAATGAGGACCCATTCCTGGACCCCTCGTCTCACTGGGCCCAGGTAAACGGACCCCTTTGTCCCCCCTGTCAGCTTCCCTGCATGTAGGCCACATACATTGCTGAAAGAAGTGAACGAGACAGGAATGAAATGTGAAAATTTATTTCTGTTTACTTTTACACTATGAAGTGTGAACGGTCACCTCTCCTCCTCATATTCAGAGTGCATAAAACAGCACTCAACTGTGTGGTCTGTTGATAGCCTGTGTAGTACAGTAGATTAGACTCCATTTTTTGACAAAAATCTATGTAGGGTTAACACAAAGTTTGAAATTGTGTTTGACCAGTCTCCAATGTGCAGTTTAACTAATAACTAAAAATAATGCATTGACATGAAATAGCCTACAGACTGATACATACAATAAATACAGTCACACAGACACAAACAGTGTGCAATAAGAAGATTAACATACTGATGGTCAATAAATACACAAACACAGTGGACACACAGACACAGACACAGACACAGACACAGACACAGACACACACACACACACGGCAGGAGGAGATCATACAGGTGATGTGAAGATGCTGTATATAAGGTGCAATGAGTTAAGTGTACGTGGCATGGTGAAAGAAGTGTTCATGGAATATTCTCCAGTGTCCTTGGAATATTCATGTGGTTTTTTTCAGTGCGTTGAGGAGTCTGATGGCTTGTGGAAAGAAGCCGTTTCCCAGTGTGCTTGTGCGGCACCACATGCGCTTCCCTGATGGTAGTAGGGAGAACAGTCTGTATGCTGGATGAGTTGTGTCTTTATGATGTTCATTGCCCTCTTGGAACAGTGTGAAGTGTACAGATCCTGAATGGTGATCTTATGAGCGTTTCTGCCGTTCTCACCACACTCTCTGTACTGCCTTCTAGTCTTCAGCTTGACGGCTGCCATGCCAGACAGAGAGGCTGCTGGTCAGGATGCTCTCAATGACACCCCTGTAGAAGGTGGTGAGTGCCGATGTGGGGCGGTCAGCTCTTCTCTCATCCTTTGCAGGAAGTGGAGTAGTGTCTGTGCCTTTTTGAGATGGTGGAGCCATGTGGTGCAGTTGGCAGAGGAGGAGCGGCACAGTGGTTGGTGCTGGGTTGATCAGGTTCAGAACCAAAGTTGCTGGTGTCATCAGCCCTCCCTCTGAAAACTGGCTCCGTGCCTGTCAAAAAAAGGCATGCTAATGTTATGAATGAAAATAAAGACAAAAACAAGCACCCCCTATCTACCTACAGAAAGACATGACCATGACATGACCATGTGCATATTACATTACATTACATTACATTGCATTTGGCAGACGCTTTATAACCAAAGCGACTTTCAGAAGAGGACATAATCAAGCCAACATCACAAGCAAATACAAAGTGCACAGGAGATATACAGAACAACAAGTGCAATTACAAGAGGGGTTTTTTTTTTTTTTTTTTTTTTTTTTTTTTAATAATAAAGAGGAAATAATGAGAACACACACACACAAACACACACTCACAAACTAAACTAAACATAATGTCAGGATTCTGCCCTGGGGCAAGGCCAGTTCAATCATTAGTCTAGTAGATTCTCTCGAAAGAGGAATGTCTTTAGTTGTTTCTTGAAGGCTGCAAGAGAGGTGCTTAGTCTTGCTGCCTCTGGGAGACTGTTCCACCACTTGGGAACCACAACGGAGAACAATCTTGATATATGCATATGCTTGTGCACACGCCCCCCCATACACTGCTACTGTCTTAAAGTGTGGCACGCAGGCAGGCACGCACGCAGGCCTATTCTCCCCCCTTTGCCTCAAGTCAAGTGTGCATTTTAGAGGTTGGCCTCACCTGCACATGTGGGAAGAGCAGGGAGATGGGAGGGTGAGGATGACGAGGCAGGAGGTTCTCCTTGTGAGCTGCCCTGGTCCTGATGCTGATTGCCCATCACCATGCTGTGGCTCATCAAACCCATTACTGGCATATCGATGCTGAACAGGAAAGACTGCTTCCATCTGCACACATGCACTCAGACACACACACACACACACACACACACACACACTATATTATACAGTATATCACGAAAGTGAATACACCCCTCACAGTTTTGCAGATTTTTGAGTATATGTTTTCATAGGAAAGCATTACAGAAATGTAACTTTGACACAATGATTAGTGACCTTTTAACAACATATTTAACCGCTTAAATTTCTTGTTCACTCAGAAAAAAACTAAATACAGCCATTAATGTTTGAACATGTACTCACAAAAGTGAGTACACCCCAGATTAAAATCCGGTACAGAAGGGGCTATGTTGGCTCGAATCGTCTCGAAATGAAAAGGGATGACAAGGGAGGTCATCAGTGTGCGTTTCAACCTTTCTTTGCATTGAACTTTTACATTTTGAGTCTGCATCTGGCTTAGATAGATTGGTGTGAGATTTGAATGCAATCCTATGGAGAATATCATGATCTGCTTCAGTAGTCACAGTGCATGTTGACATGTATGTTTCTTTTAGGTGTATTTCAGATTGCCAATGTTGACAGCATTCATGCATCCCCAAACCATGTCAGTCCCACTACGATGCTTGGCTTATGAGAGGATACACCTTTTTTGTAAAACTCACTTGTTTACCACCACACATGCTAGACACCATCTAAAGCAAATTTGTTTATCTTGGTCTCAAGAGAGATGAACAGACCAAGGATATGAATCACTGGAACCATGTTGTGTGATCTGAAGAGACCAAGATAAACACATTTGCTTTAGATGGTGTCAAGCATGTGTGGTGGTAAACAAGTGAGTTTTACAAAAAAGGTGTATCCTCTCATAAGCCAAGCATCGTAGTGGGACTGGCATGGTTTGGGGATGCATGAATGCTGTCAACATTGTCAATCTGAAATACACCTAAAAGAAACATGCATGTCAACATGCACTGTGACTACTGAAGCAGATCATGATATTCTCCATAGGATTGCTGTGAAAGGTAGAGTGTCGAGGGGTCTTGAAATGGCACCAAAAAATGCTCCAACAGGCAAAAACTGCGTCGACTGAGTTTTTATTTTTCTTCACACCAGGAGTGCTATTTACAAAAGTGTCCCAAGAATCCAAAAAGATAAGTATTCAAAAAGGAAAATATTTACAAAAATATATTTACAAAAATAATAATGAAAAGGTCAAAATCAAAATGTCTCTTCAGCAGAGAATAATGCTTTGGCATAGCATAACAACAATATTCACAGGTAAGGTAACCTCCACCTACCGACCTCTCCGAGCAACTGAGAAGTCGGACCTTTTAAGCAAAAGTTTTCCCGCCCTGGCCACTGGACTAATCCATTATACAACATAAGCCAGGGGGGTTTTACAAACAGAACTGAAAATAACTAAATAAACTCTATAAAACGGTACCAAACATATAATAACTAAATCAGGCCTTTAACACAAATGATAACAAATGAATGCATAAAGAAATAAAGCAACAAAAAGCAAAAATAAAGATAATTGATTTTGCAGCGCGCAGCGCTGCCAATGAGCGAACTGTGCCATGGATATATGCGCACTAAATCATGCCCTCGGTTTCTTTCCCCAAACCCGGAAGAGCTGCAACACTGCAGGTAAGTTTAAAACGCTACAGAAACACTTGGCGAAAGAAAAAGGGTTTAAACAGTAAACACAAAACATTCAGGAGGTGGTATGCTTTGCAAACATGATGAAGGGGATTCGTGACAGATAAGCATTTCGCGGTCAACACTGTTTGTGTTTGATGTCGCTGTGCGAGGTGTATGGCGTGTGACTATGTGGAAGCGCTTAGCGTGTGTAATATGTTTGTAATGTCGCGGTCAAAATGTGTGCACCCATATGATTGTCAACATTAAAACTACACATCGCAAGATGTTTATAACAATGTCCCAACATAGAAATCAATGTCCAATGCGCTGCGTTTCAGCCGCGGGCTCATAAGAGGTGAGAGAGGGGAAAGCGCAATGGCGCCAATAAAGTTTAAAAGCGTCTGTCAGGACGCGGTGGTGACGCGCCCATAAGCCGCGTCATCACACACCCCCCTCCTTAAGATTGCCCCTCCTCCTCGGGGCGGGACAAGAAGTCAGCGGAAACATTTTCTTTTCCGGCCTTATACCGGATGGTGAAGTTGTACGGCTGCAATGACAGGTACCACCGCGTGACTCTGGCATTACTGTCTCTCATACGGTGGAGCCACTGCAGCGCACGGTGGTCTGTCTCCAAGTCAAAACGTTTCCCCAGCAGATAGTACCGGAGACTGTCCAAGGCCCACTTGATGGCCAGGCACTCTTTTTCAACCGTAGAGTACCGGGTCTCACGGTCGAACAGCTTACGGCTGATGTACTGCACAGGATGTCGATCTGCCCCTTCCCCCTGCAGTAGCACAGCACCAAGCCCCAGCCCAGAGGCGTCGGTCTGCACCGTGAAGGGTAGATCAAAGTTGGGGCTCTGTAGCACAGGTGAGTCACAAAGACAATCCTTCAGGTCCTGGAAGGCTGCCTGACAGTCATCTGTCCAAACAACCTTGTTGGGGCTGTTTTTGCGAGTCAAGTCAGTGAGCTTGGAGGCACGTGTGGAGAAGTTGGGGATAAACCGCCTGTACCACCCCACGAGACCCAGGAAGGATCTCACACCCTTCTTGGTTGTGGGTCGTGGGCGGTCACGGACAGCCTCCACCTTGCTCACTTGTGGCTTGATGTTGCCACTACCCAGCACGTAGCCTAGGTAGCAGACCTCCGGCCTAGCCAGCTGGCATTTGCTGGCATTCACAACCAGGCCGGCGTTGCTGATCCGGCTGAACACGTCAGCCAGATGGGTCACATGCTCCTCCCAGGAGGAGCTGTAGATGATGACGTCGTCGATGTAGGCGGCGGCATAAGTCTCCGCCCCCCGCAGCACTTGATCCATGAGCCGCTGGAATGTAGCGGCCGCTCCATGGAGTCCGAAGGGCATGGTGGTAAACTGGTAAAGTCCACTCGGGGCCCGAAAGGCTGTCAGTTCTTGGGCCTCTGGCGTGAGTGGCACTTGCCAGTACCCCTTGCAAAGATCAAGGGTACTGAGGTACTGGGCTTTGCCCAGCCGTTCCACCATCTCATCTACCCTTGGCATTGGGTAGGGGTCAAAGGCTGAGATTGAGTTCAGTTTTGAAAAGTCAACACAAAAGCGCAGCTCGCCATCCTTTTTGGGGACGAGCACGACGGGGCTGCACCATTCGCTGCGCGATGGCACTATCACGCCCATGTCCAGCATTGCGTGGACCTCCGCCTTCAGAGCAGGGATGAGTCTCGCTGGGACCCGGCAAGCAGTCTGTCGGACCGGACCTGGTCCTGTCAGACGGATGTGGTGCTGCATCAGCGAAGTCCGTCCAGGCTCCTCTCTGAACAGGCCCTCTGGAATGACCTGCTGCACGTCGTCCTGCTGGCGGCTGGACAGATGCTGCAGCGGTGGAGAAGTCTCGCCTCCCCCCGTGGGGAAGTACTGCTCCTTGGTCTCCTCCTCTTCTTCCACCACCCGAGCCCAGTTGAGGTGGCTGGTGGTGTCTGGTCGAGGTACCCACTCTTTGAGCAGGTTGATGTGGAACCTTTGTCTTGGCTTTCGACGATCTGGCATGGCGAGTTCGTACGTCACCGGACCCACTTTCGCCAGCACCTCGAACGGCCCCTGCCATCTCGCCAGGAGACTGCTGGTGGATGAGGGCAGTAGCAGGAGAACCTTCTGGCCCGGGTTGAAGGTGCGGCTCCGCGCTGTCCGGTCGTACGTGGTCTTCTGGCGTGACTGGGCCTTGACCATGTTGTCGTGGGCCAGGCTGCTGAGCTCCTCAAGCTTGGCTCTCATCTTCAGCACGTACTCCGCGATGCTGGTTTGTTGTGGTGCTCCCTCTCCGGTCCACGCCTCTTTGAGCACATCCAGGGGTCCTCTCACCTGGCGGCCGAAGAGGAGCTCGAAAGGGGAGTAGCCAGTTGAAGCTTGGGGGACCTCCCTGTACGCGAACAGGAGGTATGGCAGCCACTGGTCCCAGTCTGCGCCGGTGTCACACACAAACTTCCTCAGCATGGATTTGAGGGTCTGGTTGAAGCGTTCAACCAATCCATCAGTCTGTGGGTGGTACGGTGTGGTTCTAATGGGCCTAATGCCCAGGAGGGAGTAAACCTGTCTCATGAAACGGGAGTTAAAGTTGGTTCCCTGGTCTGTGAGGATTTCTCGGGGTATGCCTACTCTTGAGAACAACTGTATGAGACAGTTAGCCACTTGTCTGGACTTAACATTTCTGAGGGGGTAGGCCTCGGGATATCGAGTGGCATAGTCACAAATGACTAAAATGTAACGGTGGCCTCCTCTACTCTTCTCCAAAGGGCCTACAATATCCATAGCAATTCTTGTGAATGGTGTGTCGATTATGGGCATGCTCATGAGTGGTGCTTTTTGGCCTCTGTGTGTTTTGCATCTGAGTTGGCATGTGGGGCAAGACTTGCAGTAATCGATCACCTCTTGATACCACTTGGGCCAGTAAAAGCGCTTAGCAACTCTGTCAAGTGTCTTCTGCTGCCCTAAGTGTCCTGACCAGGGGATACTATGTGCAAGGTGTAGAACTTTGGGCCGCAGTGATTCAGGGACTACAATATGCTCTGCTTCCTCAAACACACACATCAGCACACCATCTCTCACAACAAAGCATTCTTTGCCACACACGGTAGCCTTCATGACATCCTCCTCACTCACAACTTTCTCAAAACAAGACTTAAGTGTGGGGTCAGCTTTCTGAAGGTCTTTGAAATCTGCACTGTCGATCACATCGCCATCTAGTGGTGGAAGGGGCAACTGCTCCTGCACTGTAGTACCTAAAAACTTGTCCCTTCTCTTCAGTGACCTAGACTTCTTAGGCTTAGCAACAGGCTCTGTGACTGGAAATGGTAACTCCGCCAACTCAGCTTGAGCTTGTAATCGTGTCGTAACAAAAGCAGTTGCTACGGGTGCAGACTTCTCCAGTAACTCAATCAACACCGGCACATCCTGGCCTAACACAATGGGATAAGGCAGTGAATCCATTATGCCAACATTTAGCAGATACCTCTGGCCATCAATCTCCATGTCTACATTTACTGTCTGGTGCTCAGTTTCATCTCCGTGGATACACCTCACCCTCACTCTGCCAACAGTAGCGTAATCTGCAGGGTCAAGACAAGCACTTCTGACAAATGTCTGGCTACTACCAGTGTCTACGAGGGCCTGCAAAGTCCTACCCCTGATGGTGACAGGAACTAGCGTGTCAGTGGAGCTAGGTGTAGGCATGGATGTGTGAGATGGTGTGTAACACAAGCTGGCGTTGCTAACAGAGAGTAAGGGACAGTCTGGCTTGATATGATTGGGTTGATGACAGTTATGGCAAACTATGTTGGGCCTGGGCTTAGACTGTGTGCTGGGCTGGGAATTGGGGTTATGGGAGCTATAGGACCTATTGAACACACGACCGCCACCCACAGACTTACTGGAAGGCTGACGCGTTGGTTGCCTCGGTGGTGGTTGGCCCCGCCTCGCCGTGGTGTCGTGGGCGCCGAGCTGGTAGGTCCCTCTGTGGCGTCGAGCTGCGATGAAGGCTTCTGCCAGGTCCGCGGCTTCTTTCGACGTCACCGGGTTGCGCTCCTTGACCCATATCCTCAGCTCCGGGTTCAGCATACGCAGGAACTGCTCCAGTACAATGGCGTCCCCGACTTCAGCTTTAGTCTTCTGCGCCGGGCACATCCACTTGGTGTACAGGTCACTAAGGCGTGCCTGCAGCTCTTTGGCAGTCTCTCCGTCCAGTAGCGTCATGGACCGGAACCTGTGTCGGTAGGTGTCGTTGTTGATTTCGAACTTGGCCAATATGGCCTCTTTGACTTTAGCATAGTCCATGGTGTTGTCAATATCCATTGCGACATATGCCGCACGGGCTTTCCCTGTCAGCAGGGGCACCAGGTAAACAGCCCAACTGTGTCTTGGCCATTGGTTAGCCAAAGCGAGTCTTTCAAAAGTTGTTAAATAATGTTCGATGTCCTCGTCTTCTTGGTATGGTGTCATCTTGGGACGACTCCAGCCATAAAACTCAGATGGGGTTACGCTCACCGACCTTGGAAGATCTGGCATAGGGGTGACTGAGCGTGTGTAGAGCTGGCCCCGCCCTGGTGAGACGTCATCTGGCGTAGCGGGCTCCTGAGATCGACCCGTCGCTAACCTTGGTGCATCAGATGCGCCGTGGGCTGGACTTTGTTGCTGCTCCTCCCGTCTTTGGCTGTGGTCGTCTGGTACACCGGGCTCTCGTGCGACTGGATCTGGTGACTGGCTCGTGGCTCCCTCTGCTGAACGTTGGTCGAAGTGCTCTCCGCTCACAAGCAGCTGGAGTTGCTGGAACTGATGTTGCATTGATCGCCACTTCTGGTCCTGGCGCTCCTCTCTGGCTTGCTGTGATTGGATGAATGAGCGTAGAGTCTCCTCCAGTCTGGACGTCCGGACCTCTGGGTGCGGAATGGGGCCTGGAAGCCATGTTGTCCTCTGTCGCCGTCTGGTGTGCAGTCGACTCTGCTGTCCTGCTTCTCACGGCATTTGGTTGCGAGCTGGCCTGCTGTGACATCGTTGGGTGCCACCCTCTTTTGACACTGGAAAAACACCGCTGCCACCACTTGTGAAAGGTAGAGTGTCGAGGGGTCTTGAAAATGGCACCAAAAAATGTTCCAACAAGCAAAACTGCGTCGACTGAATTTTTATTTTTCTTCACACCAGGAGTGATATTTACAAGAGTGTCCAAAGAATCCAAAAAGGTAAGTATTCAAAGGGAAAAATATTTACTAAAAATATATTTACAAAAATAATAACGAAAAAGGTCAAAATCAAAATGTCTCTTCAGCAGAGAAAAAATGCTTTGGCATAGCATAACAACAATATTCTCAGGTAAGGTAACCTTCACCTACCGACCTCTCCGAGCAACTGAGAAGTCGGACCTTTTAAGCAAAAGTTTTCCCGCCCTGGCCACTGGACTAATCCATTATACAACACAAGCCAGGGGGGATTTACAAACAGAACTGAAAATAACTAAATAAACTCTATAAAACGGTACCAAACATATAATAACTAAATCAGGCCTTTAACACAAATCTTAAGAAATGAATGCATAAAGAAATAAAGCAACAAAAAGCAAAAATAAAGATAATTGATTTTGCAGCGCGCAGCGCTGCCACTGAGCGAACGTGCCCATGGATATATGCGCACTAAATCATGCCCTCGGTTTCTTTCCCCAAACCCGGAAGAGCTGCAACACTGCAGGTAAGTTTAAAACGCTACAGAAACACTTGGCGAAAGAAAAAGGGTTTAAACAGTAAACACAAAACGTTCAGGAGGTGGTGTGCTTTGCAAACATGATGAAGGGGATTCGTGACAGATAAGCATTTCGCGGTCAACACTGTTTGTGATTGATGTCGCTGTGCGAGGTGTATGGCGTGTGACTATGTGGAAGCGCTTAGCGTGTGTAATATGTTTGTAATGTCGCGGTCAAAATGTGTGCACCCATATGATTGTCAACATTAAAACTACACATCGCAAGATGTTTATAACAATGTCCCAACATAGAAATCAATGTCCAATGCGCTGCGTTTCAGCCGCGGGCTCATAAGAGGTGAGAGAGGGGAAAGCGCAATGGCGCCAATAAAGTTTAAAAGCGTCTGTCAGGACGCGGTGGTGACGCGCCCATAAGCCGCGTCATCACAATTGCATTCAAATCTCACACCAATCTATTTAAGCCAGATGCAGACTCAAAATTTAAAAGTTCAATGCAAAGAAAGGTTGAAACGCACACTGATGACCTCCCTTGTCATCCCTTTTCATTTCGTTTCATTTCGAGACGATTCGAGCCAACATAGCCCCTTCTCTACCAGATTTTAATCTGGGGTGTACTCACTTTTGTGAGTACATGTTCAAACATGAATGGCTGTATTTTGTTTTTTTCTGAGTGAACAAGAAATTTAAGCGCTTAAATATGTTGTTAAAAGGTCACTAATCATTGTGTCAAAGTTACATTTCTGTAATGCTTTCCTATGAAAAGATATACTCAAAAATCTGCAAAACTTTGAGGGGTGTATTCACTTTCGTGATATACTGTAGAATACACTACATAAAAATCACACCCATCATTTTAATGCAGAACACTAGGCTGAAGAGATACAGAGCTTCTGGCCTGTACAGGGGTCACTACTACTGTGCCAGTGTTTTGTATTATCCTCTATACACAAGTTCTGCTATAAATAAACACAGCACATGAAGGAATCACTGTATGAAATACTTATTGGTCTAGTGCAGAACAAAACGGATTCAGTGATTTACTCACCACTGTGTGCAAGTTTCTGTGTTCAGCTCAGGTGGAAGCCTCCATCACAACATGTTGGTACTGACATCAACCATCTTTCAGAAAACTGCCTGCCTGTCAGAAATAGCAAAAATATGTTACCACAACAAGGTAGTATCTTAAAGATTACCCTTAACCAAAGGCAGACAGACACACACTGCCACTGTCTTGGTTCTAGGACACACACACGCCCTTTAAGGGTCACATGTATAATGACCGGGTTCTCACTTACTCACTCGCACACTCCTTTTCTCCTACTTTTGCCTCAGACAATGCAGTGAGTTTTTTTTTTTTTAAATGGCCTTACCTGCACATGTGTGAAGGGCAGGAAGAGAGGTTGAGGATGGAGCTGCCAGTCAGGAGGTCCAGAGCTGTCCTGGTCCATCACCATCATGTAGATCATCAACCCCAACTTCTTATATCTGTGTGCACACATTCTCTCTCTCTCTCTCTCTCTCTCTCTCACACACACACACACACACACACACACACACACACACACACACACACACACACACACACACACACACACACACACACACACACACACACACACACACACACACACACACAGATACAGGTTATATGGCACATCAGGAGGCAGGGGTATTGTTGCGCTCTAGATGTTTAGAAATAAGTAGGTGCATGGACCCAAAAAGTAGAGTTCATTAAAAGCCACTAAGGTCAAGTCACTACTCTCTGATGGCAGCAACCTGAAACGTCTGCTCTAATCTGCTCTGAGAATTGTGTAAAAAACAAGGCCGACAGGCGGACAACAGATGCGTCCCTCTATGCCAGTTCCAACTATGCCATTTTCCCCCCCAAACGCCCCCCCCCCGGCCTCCTCCTAGCCTGTCAACGCCCCTCGAGGATGTACTTTTTGTTTATTGGTCATCATGGACACTCCAAATATTGTGGCAGGCAGCAAGGCAGCAAAATGGCGAGACATGGCTTTATTTTTTGCAGTTTAGGGTATAATAAGCTTATCATCATTCTTGAATTTGGAAAAGAACCATAGGCTATGATTTGAAATTCACATAGCCTAGATGAAGTAGGCTACATTACAAATTACCAGACATTTAGGCCTATTAGGCCTAACAACCTTTAGTATCACGCCATTTCAGCATTATGTGCATGTGGGAAAGAATCTAAACATCGACAAATAAATAAATAAAACCGTTTGGGTGAATCATGCGCTTATGGGTTGACCCTTTAGGTGAATTAAGGACTTTTTTTCAATACCAGCTTCACCGTCAAGGCACAAAGCAGTGAACTTCCGTGCCAGAGTTTATCAAATGCACACGACTGCAAAGCAATTACGAAAGACGCGTTCTCTCCTGTACTCTCTCTGAGCGCAACGAAAAGCACCATTGCCCTTCCAAATCGCAGTTGGTTTGATTTTTTAAACTCACGTCAAGGAGCATTTTGTGAAACTCAATTACCCAGAATGCTGCACGTGAGCTACCCGGGTGATTCTGGAAAACAAACATGGCGGCAACTCGCTTTACTACCTTAATAATGTGTTAATCCGACGCTAGATTTCTTAACTGATGAAAATCGAAGGCAGAAATCAACATTGTAGTGTCTAAATATGAGGTCGATTGGTCTATTTGTGGCGTACATCACGATCGGCTGAGTTGTTGGCCTCACGTTTGTCAGTTAGCCTGTGGCTAGGCTACTTTTCGCCAACGTTAGCATCCGGTTTAGTATAGAAAGGCTATGCTTGCACGTTGCACGCATTCGCTCCGGTCCAAAATGGCAAGTCTGCCGCCTTGTGGCCACAGGAAGGAACAATTTAAAGAAAGCGTTTCAGACGGACAACAATTGAATGAAAGCGTTTCAGACGGACGGACGGACAGACAGACCCTCTTATAGAGATGCTGGACGCATCTAAAAATCTGCTTGTGCTTGACCATAGTGTCTTATTTAGTGTGTGAACCTGCTCCCACATTGAACTATATGGCACATTTAAAATCAGACCCAATGACAAGTCAAGTCGGTTTTATTTTCAATTTCTTTACATGCACTGGTCAAGAATTTAAATTACGTTTAACACCAGGTTGAACAAATATGACACCTCCGACTTTCAGTGCTATTCCATACATCTTTGCTTCAAAGAAACACAACTGATAGCTCAGATGATGAAACAGATGTGCACAACGCAGCACAGGAAGAAACTAATAGCTACTGTATAAACACCTTTTGGCCCAGTGCTTAATTTGTTTAAGGGGAAATACAGCATCATTTCGTGATAGCTCGTGGTACAACACACATTCAAAACATCCGCGTGTCATTTGAAAGGGATGTCAAAACTATACGTTTATTCAAACGAGTAACAACGAACTTTATGATATTTAAGCAAGCAAGCACACAATCCGAACCATTCGAAAGACCGTCAAAACGTTTATGAATGAACTTTTCGTAGTAGGCCTAGTTAACTTTTATTCAAGTCTGGCTAGCCCTTAATATCCTTCATCTCACCCTTGTCATGTTAACGTCTTACCTTACACATAACTATGTACTCCATTCACATTTGCCTCGTATTGTCGTAACAAGATTCTGAGATGTGCTGCCTTTGTCCATTCTGACCAGGCTGGCTAGCTAGCTACCAGGTTGGAAATACCGTAGTAAACTAGCACAGATTTCCCAGGCAGTGAAGCCTGTAGTGGGGTATGAAGGGCAACAGATGTTCATATGTGGGAACCAAAGGCAGTTTCCTTCTTAATATGTGCAGTGAAGTAGTCACAAGAATGGTAATTACACAGGAATAATAGTTGCTTTGTCGGCCCATAACTTAGTACTGTACATTATCGGGTGTTTCTCCAACTATGGTACATTTTATGTCCCTGGCCCATATTTGTTTTAAAAGAAAAAAAAACCCTAAATATTATTTCACCCACAGTTATTACTCAGTAAAGTGAACTTGGAAAAAAAATATTATGACTAAATTATGTTGTTTTCTACAAAAAATAGACCATTTTGTATGTGTTTACAGGCATTTTGCCTCTGTCCCCAAGCCATAAGTATGACCTTTGACCTTGTTTAACATCATGATATAAATGCAAACTAATGTTAAATCCAAGCAAAGGTGGTTGATTAAGATCCATTTAAGTGAATGTGTATTGTATTAAAAAAATATATTTGGAAAATATTACATTTTTCACATGTTGAACGCCTGTCCCCTGGATTTAGCGTCATTTCCACAACTCTGTAAAAAACTACAATCCCAGGCACCTTGCTTCAGAATTATTTACTCAGTAACCACAGCAACGGAATCTCCAGAAGGATTCCCATGGATTGATGCCAGAGGTCTCCCCACATGGGAGTAAGAAAAATAACATAAATCAAGGTAAATATGGCTTAAACGCATCAGACACTTTATGTATGTCATTTCCAAACTGCTCTTATTTCATGGTGGAAAGATAAAAACAGGACTTTTAAAAGTGTATTTGTTGTAATATATGATTGTGCAATGCTCTGGTTAAAACTATGGATAGAATGCTTAGCTAGCCTGAGATTTTGGAGGGAAAGTGAAAAAATGTCATTTCCACAACCGTCATTTCCACTACTGCCTCCATGGTAGTGGAAAAGACAGGTTGGTTCTGGAAATGACATGTGGATGGGGTTATGGGATGTTGAAGTGCAGTAGTACCAAATTGTAGGGAATTGGGGGGTGGGGGGTGTCGGGTGTGGGGGGGAGGGGCTGTTAAAGTGCAGTAAATGCCATAAGTTGAGTGCGTGAAATGCAGAAGTGTCAGGGTATGGGTTGTGTTGTACGATAGTAAACTATGTGTAATGTATGTGGGGGGTATGGGATGTTGAAGTGCAATTATACTAAAAACAGGAATAGGAAGAGGTTAATTAAAGTGCAATAGGGTGATAGTGAGGGTGGTGGTGGTGGAGGGGGATGGTATTACTATATGTAATAAGATATTTTATGTGTATGGTGGTGGTGTGCGTGTGATTGAGAGTCGGGTGTATGCGCCATGGCTACATGAAATCCCTTACCATTATCCCTGACCATTTAAGTTGGACCGTTTGTCACATAAAAAACAATTCATAACTGGTCTCTCTCTTTCTTTTAGATGGCCCCACAAACGGCAAAGGAAAAGTCCCGATCGTACAGGGATAGAATAAAATCCGACCCTGTTAAATACGCAGAGTTCTTGAGAAAAGACAGAGAAAGATACCAAAGGAAAAAAGAGAAAGGGATAGTGAAGCAAGTACAGGAATTACCTAAAAGAGAGCAAAGAAAACTAAGAAGACAATGGCGAATCACGCAAAGAAATAGAAGAGACAGGCTGAAAGAGGTACTTGAAACAGCATCATCAACACCAACAGCGTCACCAGCAGCAACAACAGCACCCGAGCGACCCTGTCAGCCAGAGACACAGAAGAAAAAGAGGAAGAGGAGGACCAGACAATCAAGGTGCAAAGACAATGATCTTAATGAAGCAAAAGCAAAATTGGAGAAAGCCCTTAGACGAGTAGAAAAATACAAGAAAAGATGTCATCGTCTCCAAAATAAAATGGAACAAAATGGAACGCCCAAAGTGGAAACCCCAAAATCAAAAACTAAACAACAGCTGAAGCAAGGTCCAAAACAATTAAGAAGAACGCTGTTATTTCACAACAGCATTATTTCAGAAATAAAGGCAAAATATGACACAGGCAGTCGCAAGGGTCGCCAAATTATTTCAAAAATTGTGGCTGGGAGAATTGTTAAGAAGTACCGTGTAGCTTCCATGTTGAAGAAGGAATTTGGCTTTTCCTCAAAGCTTCAGCGGGCAAATGTGATGAGGGCAAACAAATTGGAGTATACACGAAAAAAACAACAAAACAAAATCGGCCAAGACGTGAGAAAGATGATTGAAGAATTTTTGGAGAGAGACAGCAACAGCAGGGCAACCACGGGAAAAAAGGAGACAATTACAAGGAAGAGGGAAAAAAAACAAAAGCGCTTCCTCATTGACTCGTTGAGTGCCTTGCATGCAAAGTTCAGGCAGGCTTACCCTAATGTGAAAATATCCTATGCAGAGTTTTGTAGACAGCGGCCCTTTTGGATTGTGAAACCAAGCATTAAAGATCGCGAGACGTGCATGTGCAAGCTACATTCCAACATGCAATTCATGGCCAATCGACTATTCTACCACAAGGTAATTCAAACTTCAAAGCTTACTGATCTAATTCTATCAATAACATGTGCAAGTCCAACAAAAGAGTGCATGTACAGAGAATGTGAAAAATGCAAAGAAAGGCAGCTTGCAACATCTGCCCATGATTCAGCAGAGGGAACAGTTTGGTTTCAGTGGAAAAGTGTTGTGGAGGAGAGGGAGAAAAAAAAACAAGACGGAACAAAGGAGACAATAAAAGTTCATTTGACAACCAAGGAGAAGGTCCATGGGACCCTGAAAACACTATTGGAGGACTTCAGCACCACCCTGAAGGCGAAGATGGGGAGGCATGTCCACAATATTTGCCATCAACATGCCTCCCTTACTGCTCTCAAGGATAAGCGGAATGGACAGAACATTGTCCTTCATATAGATTTCGCAGAGAACTATGTGTGCAAATATGGAGAAGAGGTACAGTCCACATTCTATGGAGATTCTCATAAGCAGACGACCCTCCACACCGCTGTTGCACACACCGCGGATGGTGTGGTGTCTCTGTGTACATTGAGTGCATGCATGCGCCACGACCCGGCTGCCATTTGGGCACATCTGAAAAAGGTACTTGCATACCTAAAAGAAAAGCACATGGAGGCGACCACTTTGCATGTTATCAGCGATGGCCCTACGACCCAATATAGATCAAAAAAGAACTTTTTCTTTTTAAGCCAGATCCCTTATGAGATGGGATTCAGTAGGGTCACATGGAATTTCCTGGAAGCAGGACATGGAAAAGGCCCAGCAGATGGAGTCGGTGCTGCAGTCAAACGACAGGCGGATGCCATCGTCGCAAAGGGAATTGACCTGCCCAATGCCAAAATGGTCTATGAGCAGTTGATGAACCAGCCCTCGTCCATCAAACTGATGTACGTCAGTGAGGAAGAAGTCCAGGAGATGGATGGTGTCCTGCCTGATCGCCTTGAGACCATCAAAGGGACAATGGCAATACACCAGGTATGTGGGCGCAAACACACACAGACACACACAGACACACACAGAGACACACACACACACACACACACACACACACACACACACACACACACACACACACACACACACACACACACACACACACACACACACCTAATCACCAAGGCTGCAAGGAGAAATAAATTCCCTGTAATAATTCACTTTTGCATAAAAGTGTCAGCTTGCTAACTGTAACTATAACTGTAACACTTGTGATATTCCCATGACAGCATCCAAGTTTTGATTGTTCTTTTTCTTTCAGATTGTATCCACAGAACCAGGAGAGATAGCTTGGCGAGTTCTAAGCTGTTTCTGCCAGGAGCCAAACACGTGCCAGTGTTACGGTCTAAAAAAAGTACAGATGTCTTTGCCTTCATCAGGCCCAAGTACATCTGGCAGCCAGCCCATCCCAAATGTGCACACGGGCCTGGTTGGGAGATGGTGCATCGTCAAGTATGATGGGGATCCGTATCCTGGGATTGTAATAGACGTGGGCTCTGACAGCTGTTTGCTGGTTAAGACCATGAGCCGTGTTGGCATTAACAGGTTTTTCTGGCCAATGCGCGATGATGTCATCTGGTATCGGCCAGAGGACCTAATTAGGATGGTTCCAGAGCCAGTGCCTGTAACAAAGAGGCACATGATGCTGGAACCTTCCATTTGGAAGGAGATTTTTAATGAAATGTAAACATTTTAACATTGTTTTTGTTCTTCTGTTCGTTACCATTTCAGCTGAGAGATTCAGATCAGTTCAAAGCAATTGCATGGTGTAGCTTGGCCTTTTGTAGTTTTGCCTGTTGCTTGCTTGCACACAAATTGCATATTTTGGCTCATATAGTGTAAAAATGAAAATAAAATGGCCTCATGGATGTATTATATATATTTTACCTGATAGAGTAGTGTTATATTTTCAAAGCCTGTGCTTTATTGTCTGTAGGGCCTATCTGATTAAAGTGTCTTATGTATGAAATACTGTGTAGACTACAAGCCTATCTAAATTGCTAAAAAAAATGGTATGTAATATCATTATGTTAATTTAATATGTTCATACATACATTTTTCCACAAAGTAAAAATTGCTGTTCTGTGAGAAAAAATAACAATAAATGCAGTAATGTCATTTCCACAACTGCCCCGTCTATTCCACTACCATATGTCATTTCCACAACCACACATATTTTAACATAAAAATACATTTTAGAAGTACATTTTATTCAATAATTATTGTTATGCAGATAGCTGTATGCCTGATGGTGGGGTAAAGGTGTATGGATTTAATTATATTCAATTTAAAATATATAATGCTAAAGTATATGTTTCAGTAACCTAATAATGTGCGCCACATTGAGTAAATATAATAAAATCTTTTAACTGCCATTTTTGAAATATATATAAATGTAAGATTTGAATAGATGCCAGTGTGCTTGTATATGAAATCTGTTTAGGGAAAAAATAATCTTAATTCATTTTTTCTTAAAAACACATTTTTGGTTGGTGATGGAAATGACAATTTCTTTGCCTGGCCTGAAAAAAATGCCTAAAATATAATATTAATTCTATGAATTTATCACTGCCAACATCTTAGCAGGTATGTAGACAGATTGTGAATACAAAGTATACCAATAGTTTCATCCAAACATGTTTCTAAAATTCCTGAAAATGCACAGGTCAATATGTACCCTAGTTGGAGAAACACCCTATGACAAATACACACACAACATCTGAAACAAACTTACGAAGGGCGGCCTGTTAGCTTGCCTTGAAGCTAAAAAAAAAACATTAGCCATGAACCGCTAGTTGGTTGGCCGAGGTGGTTAAATGTTCGCCCTCCGGCTGAAAGTCAACTCGTAAAGTAACCGTTATGTATATTCATGCATTTATATCGAAATCTTACCGACAGTTGAGTGATCGCTGCAGCGAAATCCATTCAGTCGTTTTAAAAAGTCCCGCGCTGCGCTTGTGTTGTAATTCGGCTGCATGTCACTGACTTCAGGAACTTGAACAGCCAAAGGGGCGTTACTGTGTGAGGGCGGTCTAGTAAGAAGGAATGGGCGTAGCGGTATTAGCTGGACAAGACGCAGCTGGACCATATTGGCTGAATGACTCAGGAAAATCCCTTGTCATCATGGGAAAAGTTAATTTCATCAACACGTACTATTGGATGGAAGTGGCACTTTTTTTTATCATGTCTGGATGCCTACATTTAGAGAAAGATATGAGTGTATTGTACTGTGTGGATGTGTTGTGTACTGTAATAATGGTGTGTGTGTGTGTGTGTGTGTGTGTGTGTGTGTGTGTGTGTGTGTGTGTGTGTGTGTGTGTGTGTGTGTTTAGGAGACCAGGCCGATGGTTCCTCTCCCCCTGCTGGTCTGTCTCCATGTCAGCTGAGGTCCGTGGTGCTGTCAATCATCCTAGTTGCCATGACGAGTGTTGTCATTGGTGTCCACGTCAGAGAGAAGCTCCGCAGAGAAGACTCAACTCACACACAGTCTCGTTCTCACACTCAGAGTGTGTCACCCAAGGCTGATGCCCACAGCTCCACCTCAGTGTAAAATCTAACTTACAGGCGGGAGCGTGTTTAGTCACACAGCCCATTTGTCCCACATCACTAAGACTTTTCACATGAATTTGTAGGCCCATTGGTCCCACAGCATATTCCTGCTGCTCCATGTTCCCACATTTCTAAGAATGTATTCAAATTTAGAGCAGCAGGAATGGGCTGTGGGACCAATGGGCTGTGGGACCAATGGGCTGTGGGACCATAAAGCTGAACCCTACAGGGGTAGGATGGTGTCCAGAGTAGGAGTTACGAGTATAGGGCTCTCTCAATGCCCAGTGTTCTTGCCTTGCTAGGACGTGAAACGCCCAGTGATTGAATACTCTTTGATGAACTCCGCGGCGTATCACCAGGTGTTTCACGTCCTTGCAAGGCTGGAGCACTTGACATTGAGATGACCCCTAGGTGTGTGTCTATTCTAAATAACCAATGATTGAACTCAGTGCTGTGTATTATGGTAACTTGCATAGATTTGTAATTATTACATACCAGTTTGAATTTACAACATTGTAAGATGCTGGACGTAACATTGTCCCGCCTGGAAGGAATGAGGTAAGGAAGTTTGTATAATTTTTGCTTGCTTTAGCAGTGCAGATAAAGCCCACATTTATTTTTATTTCCATGCCATATAATATGTCAATTTTCCTTTTGTGTTGTTTCACCAAAATCCTTCGTCTGTATGTAGTTCTTTAGATTTGCTGGCATTGGGAGTCTTTGCCGTGTTGTTTGTTTTATAGCGCCCTCTAGTGGCGTGTGTCAATGGTGTCTTGATTTGCTCACATTTCCTTTCCAGTCAATACAACGCTGAACTGGGAGAGGTACGTATTTCACAGAGCTCTGATCTGTATTAAATAATCTGTGTGTCACATCTTTCTTTTCTCAGTTTGTATTATTATAAGTACATGTAAGAACTGTTGTCCCAATTGTTTTGTTGTTTGTAACAGACTTGTACGAAATTCCGAATTGAATGAATTCGAATTCACAGTAATGCCATAATATGAACACTAGGTGGTGGTGTTCTATGTACTCTCTCAATGGGTGGTGTAGATTAAATTAAAAGAAATTCAAGGTAATGACACTACCTAGTGTTCGTATTATGACATTACTCAATTTAGCCAATTCGGAATTTCGTACAAGCCTGGTTTGTAATTTGTAATTTGAGAGCACATGATAGCTATCAAGCTAACCACTCCTTTTAGGCACTGACAAGCCTTTTGTCCTCAGACTTGGCGCCTGTATTTACTGTTGGTGTTGTGTTCCATGATTCGCCCTGTGTCCTGAGCAATGTTGCCAGATGTGTCTGATCAAATCTGCCCAATTTCGACAAATTACATTGACATCTATGGGCCCAAAACGACTGAAAAAAAAAAAGCTAAATGGCCAATTTTTCCCGTTTTCACCCGCAGACACTCATCCCAAGTAGCCCAATTCGGCAACACTGGTCCTGAGCAGTGATGTACCCGAACGCGTTCAATGAACGAAAGTTCATGAACGAGTTCATATTTTGAGCGAACGTGAACTGAACGTACACTATTTACAATATGATGAATGAACTATGAACGCGTTCATTCTGGAGCCCATGAACGACACGTTCATTAGTTCTTCATTCAGTAGTTACCAGATTTTATTAATATTCCTGCAGAAACCGCGACTAAACACAATGTCAGAGAGTCTAGTCTTATGTCTTATCCATTCTCTCTGACAGCGTCAGACACCATTCTCTCCGACTGTCTTTCGTGTCGTGCAAAGAGGCGGGACCAAGCAAACAGCAGGCATCGCTCTACTTAAAATCAGAGTGGCCAGCAACCAGCCAGCAGTGTGCGAGTTTTCTGATTTCCAGTGACTTTTTAGATTAACGCCTCTAGCGACTGTCTTCTGGGTGTTCGGAATAAGTGTGGAGTGCTCTCACTTCACTATTTAAGTTAAAATGCGCCGCGCGCAGCAGAAACAACAAGAGAAAGCTGCCTGCTGGCATGTTGTAGCCTGAGTATCATCCTCCGTAGTGACCGCGCTAGCTCAATACTTTCGCTTGCTGACCACGGAGTCTGACCCTGCAGCCACCCCTGGCAGTTGGAATTCAGATATTCGTTCAGTATCTGAACAGCCAATAGGCTCGCTGATAGTCTAAGCCCCTCCCCAAGCCCTCTTACATATTCAACTGAAATACAACAACTTGATGATGGCGATGTGATGTCTGTAACCAGGACATTTGATAGTGCTTGGTGTAAACTGGGACATTGCCGTCCGCCAAGACCTTTGACGGGCTTTCGGCACTGACACTGCGCAGCTCTTGGGCAGTCACACTGGGCGTTTCTCTTCTGTTCACTTTAATGGTTTTAGTTGACAGTTAATATCTTCATAACAAGGTTGGAACAAGCGCAGCCCCATTTCAGTGTTACTTTTTTTTGCTGTCACACTCGACGCATATACACAGACACAAACTGGGAAGGAGAGAGGGTGGGGGCTGCTCCGTGGGCTGTGCATTTGGCGCATATTAAACAACGCAACTAGTAGTTTCCCAATAAAATTTGAATCATAATGCCGTGGATCCAATACTATAATATCATATAATATTGTCCTTAAGTCTGAGCGATGCATTGATTATTTGTTTAGGGTACGTTTTCTGCCAGCTAAATGCAAGGGGGAAGGGGGCTATATTAGCAAACAAGACGATTGCACAGTTAGCCTGCTAATTTTAAATATGATCACCTGGAGCTAATAGCCTTCACATGGCTTAATCCATCCCTGTTATCAGTCCGCTTGAGGTTTTTGCTTCGGGAAAGTGAAAAAATGAGGTCCTAATTAATCTTCAGATGGTGTCGGACCCCGACAATAATATTAGGTTTTTGACGGACCTCGACAAGTTCTACACTCCTTAGTTACCGTTGCTGAGCTCGGATTGGTTGGCGGCCGTTTGTGGGAGGGGTTTTGCGAAAGGCTAATTCCCTCATTAAGTGAGATAATTTCCAACTGCCGGGGGTGGCTGCAGGGTCAGACTCCGTGGTCAGCAAGCGAAAGTATTGAGCTAGCGCGGTCACTACGGAGGATGATACTCAGGCTAGGCATGTTGCAGGATGGCAAATTTTGCGCATGAGACAGAGAACAACAGTGCAGGAAAACGTTAGTCCACGCACCCGTTTTAAGTCCAGTCCATACAGTAACCGAAAAGAAGTGAAATCGCTCAGCACACACAGTGTCTAAACAACAAACACTGTAAAGGACTACTAGGCCTACTGATAAACCACTCTCAATGCAAAACTAAAATACAGTAGACTAATATCTAACAATCTCATTGTTAAAACTAAAGGGCTTTAGGCCTACACTTTTTTCAACATGGGGGGTGAGCTGTGAACTGAACTATGAACTAGTAGAAAATTAACTTTCCCAACACTGCAGAAAACACAGTTAAGGACTATAGGCCTACTCTCTATTACTACTAATAATAAACCGCTGCTCTAATGCACAACTAAAATACCGTTATATCCAGCAATGTCATTGTTAACACTAATTAACCCATTAAATAATGGCTATCTGTGAAGCATTTATATGGGCTTTTTCAATGAATTTTGTTTTGTTTTTTTTGTGGGGGGGATGAACTGAAATGAACTAGTTCATTTATTTTGTGAACTATGAATGAACTAGTTCATTTTGAAAAAAATATGAACTATGAACGAACTAGTTCATTCTGAGAGCTGTGAACTTGAACTTGAACTAGTTCACGTACAAAATGAACTTTCCCAACACTGGTCCTGAGTACCTTGTTTAAGTGCAGTGAAGTGCACTTTCTGCCCTCTGCTATTCACGGGGGAGAGTGCGTTCCGATTCTCGTCTCGGTCTGCTGCACTTCCCTGAAATGTTGTACCGCGAGCTCAGAAACCGTGAAAAATAAACATTTCTACCAAAATGGATGTCATTGTGTGTCTCTTGTTGTTCGGCATTAATTTTAATTTCCAGTGTCTCTGGGAAAAGTTGCACTGGTGTGTATAACCATTTATACGAATTGTCCCACCCTCTGGTTTGTACCTTGTATTGTATTTTGTTTTGTTTTTATTACCCATAGCATGGCATTTGCTCAGCCTACTCCAGGACTGAAAATAAAGATGTACAGTGGTGAACCTGTTTACATACCCTGGCAGAATGTATGCTTTGTTAGCAATTTCTGATAGAATGTGAATGATCACTCAAAACCTTTTTTTCACTCATTACTAGTGACTGGCTGAAGATATTTATTAACAATCGCCTGTGTTTACTCTTTCAAAATCATTACCATTAACACAAACTATCCCAATGACCTTGATCAAATATATATTATGACAGCCACTACTATTTCTTTGTCGTCAGAGCCGACATGTTATGTTAAAGAAAAAAAAAAACACATTTATATTTGATGCAGAGGTCAGGAACGTATCCAGCAGGGGACAATGAGATTTCTCTCCCTCCCTATTTTTCTGCTACACAGTGGACATGAGCCTCAGAGTGTGTAGCTGCCGAAGACTGGTAAAGATGGGACCCCATGCAAATCTCGAGCTGAGAACGCTATATCCTGCCCTCTGCCACTTTTTGCCGGTACTCCGGAACAAGAATGTCTTCATTCAAACAGACCACATGTCGGCCATAGCATACGTCAGTGGTTCTTAACCTTTTTTTTCTCAAAGCACCCCCAAGCCCAAGACAAGCCGCGCACCCCCAATCCAAACCTATGTGCATAGGCTCTAAACAATGATTTAAGTGATTCATTACAATGATTTTTGCTTGAGACATTAACCAATACCTTAATGTCTTGACATGGGGACCAAAACAGGTTTTGATTTGGCCTAATTATAATGCTCACTGGTCACAACCTCAACACAAACAAAATTCTGCGCACCCCCTGAAATCTCTGGCGCATCCCCAAGGGGTGCCTGCACCCCAGGTTAAAAACCACTGGCATACGTGAACCGCCAGGGAGGCCTGGGGTCCCAGGCGTTACACAACATGGCCCGGGAACTCCTCCTCTGGGCGGACACAGAGGACTGGGAGCTAGGCGACTACTTCGTTAAACTGATTTTCACTTTTCATTGATTCCTGACCTGAGACCTCCATCCTTTTGAGGTGAACTTTCATTAATTGATCCTTCATCTTTCATACTTTCACTTTCCCCGCAGCTTCTTTGCTACCTATCCACCATCTACTTTTCTCTCCTGGATATTTTGAATATGAACCGTGAAACCCCGATTGTTTTTTTGTCATAGGCCTACGTGTACAATCCCTGCCTGAACCCTGAGCCCGATCGCGAGCCTACCCACCTGACCGTGAACGACCCTGACCTGCGAACGAGTCCCCTCGAAGACTGGACCGCCTGATAAGCGTCACATATACTGACATTACACTCAACACTCCCTTTTTCCCTTAATATACTATATATATATATTTTTTTTATCATTTTCCTTCCACAGACAATTAAGTTCCCCTTTCAATCTTTATGAACTTCGGCCATTTTTTAATTGTTTTTCAGAGCTCTGCTTTTCTTTCATTTATTTTTGAACCCTACTTCTAATCATTATTTAATAAATAATTTGTTTAACCCTACTTCTAATCATTATTTAATAAATAATTTGGGGGTTTTTTTGTATATCGACTGTTTCATGCCATATAATTTGCTTCTCCAGTAGCGAACCTACAGTCTCCAGGCCAAAGGATATTTCCTTTTCCCCTTTCCCTCCAATAGATTATTAGAATTCTTGTAACCCACTATATCCAGTACTAGTGGAGTAGTGGTGTGATAAAACTTGGCCAAAAATCAGTGAAGTAGGCTACTGGGCCTGTCGAGGCGCTACACGAATCACTCTACGAGAAACGGCGGTGGGCTGGAAGCAGGGCTGGAGAGCAGATAAATAATGTCTGTCACTGGACACAGATGCAAATCCGGTTCGAAGAGTTATTGGGCCCCATCAGTTGCAGATTGGAGACGCTGGAGCAACATCATATCTCACAACGCCAACTCACCAGCCAATGGTCCCCAGAAAATCATTGACTCTTTACAATACTTTACTTTACAATAAATGGAAACGCACAATTTAATTTCGGAAAATAAATGCACTAATAGCCTAATACTGTATTAAGACACTGTTGTCCTTCTTTCAAGCATCTAATGAGTAAAACAAAAATATTCAGCAAAAGAGTTGGTAGAGCGCTACTAGTGTCCCTCAAAACCAACTGGTGCTCTTGGAAGGGGTTCAATGTTCAAAAAAGACAGAAGGAAAAAAATCCTTGGTCCAGGCACTTCAGTTGGTTAATGTAGTAAAAAAAAAAAACTTTATTTAAGGGGCAAATGCATTAAAAAACACCAACGTGTTTCGGCGCTGCACGGCCTCCTCACCAACAAATTCCTTCAAAAGCCTTCCTGTTAATCTTTAAAGACTCAATATAGTCTCTAATCTGTCTTGTGACTCCTCAATGTGAGCTACCGTTTATATTTAAGGAATAAATGCTCCGTCTATTTTCTGGTTGGAGACGGAGCGTGCTCTATGGCTGTGTACCAGACGGTAGTGTGTGTAGCTCTGCTCCGCCAGGGGGCGCCAAAGCTACACACACACCGTCTGGTGTGAACCAGGCTAGACTTCAGCTGCATGCGCTGTGACGAGCACATAGATGCCATCTGAGTTGGTGTAGCTGTGCCCTTACCAGTGTTGCCAAAAGAAAATCAGCCAAAGTCGCTATGGGCTTGCTGAAAAGTCGCTAGATGACGTCATGACGTTACGTATGACGTCACAATGTCACGCACGGCGCGCTGATCTACAGAAAACTTGCCCACATGCCTTCGTCCACAGTACAAATGGGCGGTGCTAGCTACTTTTTGGAGATCAGAGCTAATCTGCAGCCCTGCTTAACCGTGGGAAACGCTTCTGACGGCGGCGCAGTCAGAATTATGTGGGAAAACTATGAATTTGTCCCCGACAATGCACATTTTAAAAAGTCGCCAGATGCACCAAAAAGTTGCTAAAGGCGCTAGATGAGGTTTTTTTGTCGCCAGTGCCCGGGATTCACTGCGGTCGGTGCGGCCAGCCTGCTAGTGCTCAGTTTGTCATACCGGCAGGGTTCTAGCTAGGATGAAATTATAGCGTATCGGTCGAGGGAGCGAAGCGACCGAGAGGGGGGGTTGGTGCGGAGTTTTTGACATTTTAAGGTAAAAATAGGCCATTCTAGGGGTACCTAAAAGGTAAATTATCAGTGTTGGGTTGCAGTAATGTAACTACTTTTTTTCTGATAAAAGTAGTGTAGGCCTAACGAGTTACTACTAAAAAGTTGGTAACGAAACACCGTTGTCTGTGAACTTTTGCGATTGGAGAGGTAAATATGACTCCCTCTCTCGGGCGCATACGCGCAAATAGAGATCTATTAAGAGAGGTGTGTCGCGGTGTCCCCTCCTTCTCACAGTTGCACTAGTTTTGAAAACGTTGAGGAGCACTGTGAACCGTGTGTGCATTTAATAATAGGGCATATCAATGTCCGAGTGATCCGATTCCGAGACAAGTGCAGTTTGACACATTTTCTGAGCTCGCGCTATTGTACAGCTTGCGCGTCCTAAAACCACAGGACTGGTGCCGGGTGCCTTTCGCATGCAATTAGCCTAGCCACAGAAGACGCTCCTTTTGCTACGAATGCGGGGTTTTTTTTTGTAGTCACGCTATGTCAACCGGCAAGCTTAGAAAAAAGTGCCTCTCACCGTTACGGAGATGTCACGTCTTCTCCCACCTACTTTGTCCTCTTTCGAATAGTGTCAACTCCCAATGTCAGCGCTTAGCGCCCAATGTCTCCTGATTTGTTTGTATGGTAACAAGTAACGAACCCAGCACTACTGCTGACACTGCTAACAGGTTGGCAACTACGCTTTGGAGAAACAAGGATGCGATGCTACACGTGCATTTGTTGTTGTTTCATACGCTTGTCACAGAGATGAATAAAAGCCGTCAAAACCCCGCGACAAATAAAAATAGTAGGCTGGTAGTAGTAGTAGAGTGCTATATTGTCATTTAAATACAGTGAGTATGACATGTGTCAGGTTTGGCAGAAGGGCGATGTGGCATTGATCTGGCTGTAGCCTACATAATGCAGACAAAATGCCGTTACGCTGTATTGAAAATAAGCGTAACGGTCCAAAATAAGCGTCACGGTCCAAAATTATAGCGTAACGGGCCGTCACGCACTTTTGCGCTAGCTAGAACCCTGAAGGAGCCGTTGTGGTAGCTTCTGTGATACGCAGTAAAGTTAAGTGCAGGGTGTAAAGTAAGTGCAGGGTACAGTTGAGGTAAATCAAATATACCTGTGTAACAACAAGACTGATCTAATTCCAAAGTGTAGGCATAACATAAATGACAGTCCCAAAACATTTGGTGACTGACCATATCGGAGACTGTGTAATCCCGGTTTATGTTGACATTTGGTTCCTGTCATACCTTCATACCTGCAAACTCAGGAGGGTTGAAAAAGGTGACAAACTAATCGCGGCGCGGCGAAATCCCCCCCCCCCCCCCAAAAAAAACAGGGAAAAAGACGATATTTCATTTACTAGGCCTACACTAGAAATCAGACTTCTGAATTCATTGTATTCTTCACCAGCCAATATATGTCTTACAAGCCAAACATACACTCACCCAGAGGCAATTCTAGGTTAAGCTGGGACCCCAAGCGAAAATTCTTAGCTGTTATTTACCATCTAGTTTGGGGGCCCCAAGCGGCTGCCTATCTAGCCTAGTGACAAGAAGCGCCTCTGCACTAACCACCTGTCAAAATTTAAGTTGTCCAGCCAAAAGGAGGTAGCACATGGTCACTTAGGTTGTCTTAACTTTGAGCCCCACTGCATTTGAATATGAAATTAAAGTGTTTGCTGTTTTTGGCTAAAGAGGATAATAGGGAAATCTAGGCCAATAATATAATTAGCTAGGCCTATATAAAATAGAACCAAGGCATTTTAGAGAATTTATGACTGAATGATAGTCGAATTTCAGCATTTCCACAATAAAATGGTGTTGTACTATGAAGAAGCATTAGATTGTAGAAAAAGATAAAGACAGATGTCATCTAGGTTAATAATAGGCTATTTAGATTATTAATATTATGTCCTTGGTGGCTAACATTAAAATCATGATCGCACACGTTGCAAAATATGCGGGGGCATGACAAATAGCCATTGCTATGCATTCCTCTGACGTTTATGAAAGTTTCATCGAGTGTGTAGTGGGCCTCTCGCTATTCACGGTTAAATGATCTGACATGAGGGAACCAACTTTAGTTCTCTGCTAATCTGCCAATTTATAGCGCAGTCAGGCCCTGCCTACCGTCATTCTAACACATTTTCTCACTCTGAAGTTTTTAATACCGTTTCAAGCGTCAATTCAAATAAAGCGAAACATCCATGTTAGGACCGCAGACCTTCTACCATTGGGCTATTTGTTTTCACAAGTGGACGGGCTTAGCTAATGAAACGATTCACAATTCCCAAACCCTGCTCAAATTCCATTTACCTTTGAAACGGTGATTTGGACAGCGGTCATTTGTAAAAGCAAAGCGACAGTACCAAGGTAGAAGATAATGACAGGGGGGATACGTGTGTTTCGCGACCACCGTTTCATCAGCTGTTCACTCCGACTGGTGCGTGCCTCGGAAAGTTTTGCCGCTAACTAGCATTTTGAATTAGCGCGCTGATTGGTCAATGCTTCCCCCAGCACAGTTGCCGGCCAATGGAAACGGCAGGCAGAGACAGACCAAGAAAAGATCAATAGAATGTCGCTCAACCGTAATGTCTGTAAAACTAGCAGAGATTCTATGAGAAGTATTACCGTATCCACTCTATATGTCTGTAGTCTGTCTCCATCTGCCTAACCCCCCCAAAAAAACTCTTCGGATCTACACGATTCACGTAAGTGACCTATTTTGAGATCAAAACGGCGAATTTCGCTGAAAGGTGACAAGTTTGCAGGTATGTACCTTTGTCCCATATCGCTTGCCGTAACCTCATACAAGCAGATGCACATGTGTATGAGAATTCCTGTGCGTATCATAAAAGCTGCCACACTGTAGTCCATCATATGTCTCTACCCGCCACTGAAAATGCAGGTGTTGTGGGGAGGGAGACTGATTTGCCTCTCACAAGACCAGCTAAATAGTCGCTAGATTCGGCTAGATTGAGCCTGAAAAGTCGCTAGATTTTTTTTTGTCGCCAGAGGTGGCCAAAAGTCGCTAAATCTAGCGACAAAGCCTTTACCAAAACCACCCCTAAACATAACCTGTCATTAATGCAATGTTGCCAAGTTTTACAATTGTGCCCTACCCAAAACCATTCCTAACCCTAACTGTCAGGCTATTGCAATGTTTCTGAGTTTTAAATGTGTGCCTTGACCAAAACTTTCCCTAAACCTAGCTGTCACAGACAGCATGACCACTGCGCAGGCTGTCAGACTCAGAGATGACGGTGATCTAAAGCAGCTTTTGGTCGGAACATTGGACGGTCGGGACAAAGGGTTTCATTTTATTGGTAACAAGGCCGACAGGCGGACAACAGATGCGTCCCTCTATGCCAGTTCCAACTATGCCATTTTCCCCCCCAAACGCCCCCCGAGGATGTACTTTTTGTTTATTGGTCATCATGGACACTCCAAATATTGTGGCAGGCAGCAAGGCAGCAAAATGGCGAGACATGGCTTTATTTTTTGCAGTTTAGGGTATAATAAGCTTATCATCATTCTTGGATTTGGAAAAGAACCATATGATTTTTAGTAGGCTACATTACAAATTACCAGACATTTATTAGGCCTAAAAACCTTTAGTATCACGCCATTTCAGCATTATGTGCATGTGGGAAAGAATGTAAACATCGACAAATAATAAATAAATACATAAAACCGTTTGGGTGAATCATGCGCTTATGGGTTCACCCTTTAGGTGAATTGAAACTCAATTACCCAGAATGCTGCACGTGAGCTCTCTACCCGGGTGATTCTGGAAAACAAACATGGCGGCAACTTGCTTTACTACCTTAATAATGTGTTAATCCGACGCTAGATTTCTTAACTGATGAAAATCGAAGGCAGAAATCAACATTGTAGTGTCTAAATATGAGGTCGATTGGTCTATTTGTGGCGTACATCACGATCGGCTGAGTTGTTGGCCTCACGTTTGTCAGTTAGCCTGTGGCTAGGCTACTTTTCGCCAACGTTAGCATCCGGTTTAGTATAGAAAGGCTATGCTTGAACGCATTCGCTCCGGTCCAAAATGGCAAGTCTGCCGCCCTGTGGCCACAGGAAGGAACAATTTAAAGAAAGCGTTTCAGACACAAAAAGCGTTTCAGACACAATTGAAGGCGGACGGACGGACGGACGGACGGACGGACGGACAGACAGACCCTCTTATAGAGATGCTGGGACGCATCTAAAAAGTTATCTGAGACTAAGTGCTGTAGGATCAATGGGAAATGTTCGGAACATTGACGCATAGGACCAATGCGGCGTCGGAAAAACGAGCAGACCACCTTCCTAAATGGCCCGATTTGGCAGGAAACTGTCCGATCTGGCAAGACCGCTCAACTTCTGGGTCTATTATAAAACGTTTGTTGGACTGAGGGTGATTCCTTTCCTGGAGTGACAATATAAATGTTACAATCGGCTCACAGCTCTGATAGTCTTCACTAGGAGGAGCCGATGGGGCGCGAAAATCGCAAAGATGTCTGCGCACAGTCAATCCGAAATTCTGCTAGTGCCTTGAACCACCCATTGCCAGTCTAGGTTAATCTGTTGGTGTGTTCCAATACTCATACTCTCCGCCCTTTCCGCACTGTGTTTGGGTACGCAGGGTGTTCTATTTCTAATCGCGGCGGTAAAGTGTACTGTAAATTGCCCCCAAAACTGACATTTTTTGAAGTGTGGAGTTACTGTACACTTTTCACACACAACGGTCGCCGTGTTTGTTACGTAGTTGAATGTCAGATCTGTGGAACGGCTGAATCTCCATGATAACAGCATAGTTTTGATTCCAAAGACCATCGCCATGTGTATTAGAGGCAGGGGTAAAAACGTGTCAACATAACAAACAGTGCCTTCCGTGATGAATTGCATATTGACGGTTGGTAAACTGTGATGACACGCGACCAACCGTCATTTCCGTTAAGTGTATCAAACAGAACGGGAATCGGAATGTACTCGCCTCCTCGTAAATCGCGGAGGGTGGAGAGGGTACTTCACTGCACTCAAACAAGGTGCACAGTACAGAGGGCGAGTAATGGAACACACCATATGTCTATGGGCAGAGCACATCGGCCTCAAAGGCCTTGATCCCAAGGCCTGGCTTCTCTTTCCCCAAAAGAAGCATGGTGTAATACCACAGATTTTTTTTTAGGAAAAGAGGAGATTAGTCACTGTCGTCAGTGTCCATAGAAATTAACTGTGAAGATTCGTAACGCAAATGTGGCGTCTACTCGCACATCTCCCGCCTTTTTGGCAACAAGAACCAACTGCCTGTTGAGCTGCTTTCCCATTGATCCAATCATCTGGCTGCATCGGCGCACGTGAATTGTTGCTCATGCTCAGTTGTGAAAATACTACGCCTGCGCTCTGTCAAAAAAAAAAAAGTGAGAAAAGTGGCTTAAAAAGCTTTATTTTGACTCGCATGGCACAACAAGCAGTCTAGATTGATCAACTTTTCACAGCGGTTCAACAATATGTTTTTCACAACCGCTGGGTTCCCTCCCGTCCTCTATTCAGTTTCTCCATTCATTTTTTCCCATTGACTCTTAGATCTGGTCTTACTAATCCCGAAATAGCACCCCAAATAGACTAGAAGCATTTCCAGAAAAAGGCCCTTTATAAGGGTGTTAGAAGCATTTTTTAGTAAAAGTTGGGAACCTAGTTTTCTAAGACAATTAGAGTACCCTGAATTCAGCTAGCCTGGTTCCCAAGCTGAATTTTGAGTTTTTGACCATGAAATGGGCAAAAAACAAAATGGCCGCCGAAATTCTTGATTTTGGGCAGAATACGTAGAAAGTACCACTTCTCCATGGAAATAAATGTGCAATGCTCACATATTTGCATTTATCATGCATTCCTACATTTACACAAAGGCAATTTGTCATGGCAAAAATCTAAAAAATACTATAATTATGCCGTTCTAATAATAAGATATTCTCGTAAACTGGCATTCAATAGTAATAGCCTCTATGAAGCACATTATCATACAAAATTGTCATTCAATAAGATTTGGAAAGAAGATAGTATTATCTAAAAGACTAAATATTGGGACATGAATATGTCCCCTGTTCTTTGAAGGAGATGAGTGAGCCATCTCTATGGGAGCGCACTCTCAGCTGTACGATTAGCTGAAGACCTTTGCAATCACGCCAAAGGTCCAATCAACTGTGTGGGCAGGATGTCCACTTTGTCAAAACCGAATGGTTGCGCGCAAATAAGCCACTCTGATGCCAAACATCTCTTCGGCTGTCGGCAATAAGGCTCACTCATCTCCTTCAGAGAACGGGGACATATTCATGTCCTAATGCTCTCTTTCAGTCGAATCGTTCGCATATGCTGGTCCAAACTAGGCAGAACTCCAAGAGCATCCTGTAAGGATAGCGTTCCTATCACCCTACAGACAATCAGTGGTCCTGCCCAGAACCCTATGTTCCTGTGGCAACGTGGTCACATCTAGCCGGTAGAACCGGACAAAGGTGGCGGGGTTGGCCCAACCAACCGCTCTGCACACCTCTGAAACTGCCACACCCTTGAAGAGAGGACAAGGTGTAGAGACCTGGGGCCTCATGTACAAAGAAGTGCGTGGATTTCCTACCAAGAAAGTGCGGACGCGAAAATCTTGGAAGTTACTTACGGACAAAAAAATCCGGATGTATCAATAAGTGCGTAACCAGGTTTTGACGTGAAATCTTGCGCAAATGCGCGAGCACACACGGGCCCAAGTCTCCGCCTTGCCTCATCCCTTAAATATTCTACACGAATATTCTAATTAGTATGAACAGACCCATTCGTGTGCATTCTTTGGTTGAAAGAATGGGAAAGGGAACGCGGGAAATAGCCTACATTTCATGCTGGGAGGTGAAGGCGCTGTTTCGGAGGTAGCCAATTTAAATGGGAAAAGGCTGTGCGCCTTACAAAATTAGGCCTACAAAATTAGGTCTACTTTGGCGTGTATAAAATCATGCATCGTTAGCCTAACACTTAATGTGAGGACTGCAGAAAAATCTGTCATGTTATACTGCAGTACAATGGTTTCCCAACAATTGATATTTACAAGGCATCAAAACACATTGCGATGAGACAAGCACTGCGGTGAGGACGTTCCCAACAAATGCGAGAAGACACGCAGATCCAGAAAATATTCAATGTTTAATAGCTGCCAAATAGGCCTACTTGAAATAATACTGCTGATGGGCATCCAATTTCGTTGTAATTCCAGGATAGTTCCATGAGTCCGTTTCATTTTAACCAGCTGCCTCAACAATAATATGATTGAGGTGGTTTTCTTCATTTTTTTAAATCACGCGCCTCAACATTAAAATCCACGTTTACAGTAACTGGCTGCATCTCTGCAATATTTCCGACCGCGTGCAACACATGTAGTTGCGCTGCATGCCTCTGAGTGCCGCCAAAAAGACGCAATGCACCACTTACGACAACTTCCACGCTTACGGAAACTTCCACAGCAGCCCTGAAATTCGCGTGGAGATCCGCAGTTTTGTCTAGTCTGTTTTAGTACATCTGAACGTGGCCGTGGAAAACAACTTAAGTAGCTTTTTTGTCCGTAAGTGAGCTTCGTACATGAGCCCCCTGCACTGGTAAAGTGAGCCCTAATCTGAGCCGGGGGTTGGCGACCCTTGGACTCATATGCCAGGGCAATGGTTTGAACCAACCATTTGGAGACCTCTATTTCAAAACTGTGAGCCCTGTAGAGGGCTTGATGAAGCACACAAACAGCTGCTCAGTGTTCCTAAAAGAGTGAGTCCTGTTCATGTAGATGCGTAAAGCGTGCACCGGGCACAAGTTGTAACCTCTCTTCCACGGATCTGAAAGGTGGTGTGCAAAAGCAGTTTGGAGTGGCCCCTCTTGGAGGGGCTCGAAAGGGGCCCCACACATAGCCTCCAGTACTAGAGAGATATCCCAGGAGGGTATCGTCTGATGTAGCACGGGGCGTAAGTATCTAGTGGATGGGCACTCAGAGTGTTGGAACCGAATCCTACATGGCACGATGAAATCGCTGCAAAGTAGACTTAAATGGTAAAGCCTTGTCTCCCCCCAATAAGTCTTGTAGGAAGGACAACACCATCGGTGCCAACCTTGTGCATAATTAAGATGGCCATACCGCTTAAAGTAGGGCAACATTAGGCTGAAAGAGTGAAAATCAGATCCCAGGTAGCTTCACATTGTTCTCTTGTGTATTGCAGCAGAACAGTAACCATATCCATATACTGCCACCAGTTCACATCATCAGATTGACTCTCAGCAATATCATGCAGAAGATTTCTGTCCTTTTCCTGATACTGGAATGAAGTGATTCTGAATGAAGTTCACTAATTGTCTGAGGATCATCACCATTAGCCATCCTAGCAAGACAGGTAGAGAAGACTTGGCATGAGAAGACCCTAAAGGGATTGCAGAGTAAACTTGTGTGCCATGGCTTTGTTGGATGCCTTTCCTGCCAGAACAAGTTCAACAGGGCCTTATCCAAGCAATCCACCATCCATACATTGGTCAGTCCAGATCCATTAATATGTTCTCCTATGGCCTTAAGGAAGTTGATTGACAAGTGAAGTCCTCCTAGGCAAGGTATTAATCTGTTGTTCTATTCTGAAATTGCCCACTTTAACTTTTTAAGTCTGCAGTACAATGCTTGGTCAACTGTGATAACTGTTCCTGTCCAAAATGTTAAGATATGACAATGCATTTGTATTAAAAGTATCAAAACGTGTGCAGTAGGGAGGACTATTGGCAAATACCTCGCAGCAGTCTGTTGTTCCTTTGATGACAGTGACTGATTGAACACTGACCAAGAAGTCTTCATGTCGAAGTTTTGACAGTGCAAGAAGAAAGCTAGATCCGTAGCCTTTGCTTGTATAGCATCCTTATGCTCCTCTCCAGATTTTCCAAAGCATGATTAAGCAATGGGTGCTGAAAAAAGTGGCTTGAATGATGAGTAATAGGGCATTTGGCACATTTAATGTATGTCTATAGACACCTCTATATCTTTAACAGAATCATCAATTGGTTGGCCTCTCTGCCATGCTGCCATTTGTGTTGCATAGGAAGTATTCTTCCCATCAAGTGTTTCATCCAGGATATCAATGTTATCACATGTGTAGTGGATGAATTTATCTGCCACAATGTTTGTTGGAATAATGGCACCACTCTCTTGGTTCAGTGTTTTAGAGTGCTCTCAGCTAAGGAGGATCTGGACTTGGAGGACCTGGCCGTAACTCAGACAATGACCTGCCTGATTGAATAGTCATATTAGGTCTTTTACCCAATAGCTTGATGAAGAGTACAAGCAAGACTGACATGTTTCGGAGTCAATTTTTTGCCATCACTGACACAATAAACAAGGACTTTAGCCTCATTCAGAACTCTTCTTTGAGGAAGTTTTTCCTTGCCACCAATTCCATCATCTTCAAGAGATGTCTGGCCACTAACAACCAGGCTGAGTAGCATGTATAGACTATCTGGAATGTATGCAATAGTATCTGATAGAATATGTAAAATATGTCTGAACATTTTTCAAAATTTACGTTATATGTAATATCATGGTGTCATCTAGCGATTTCTGGACAGTTTTCAGAGAGCCAATAGCAACTTTCAGTGATTTTTTGGAAACACTAAATACTTCACATTATGCAAAGTATTTCTAAAATACTTACATCAATTTTCTTAACCATATAAACACACATAGGATACAAATATCTTATTAGAAAAGCTAAATATTTAAAACGTTTAGGCTAACACCTAGCCTACAATATTAGCATTATTAGCATTCTAGAAGCTATTTTATACTTTTTAAAATCCTCTATAGTAGATACATTCATCAAGAAACATTAATGGGACACAAAATGTTAGAAAAGAGCATTTATTTCCAAGTACAGCAATACTTGGTAAAAATGCTCTGTCAAAAATAGCGTATTTTGGCAGCCATTTTGTTTTTCAAATTTAACTGTCAAAACCTCAAAATCCAGCTTGGGAACCAGTCTAGTTGAATTCAGCACACTTAAATTATGTTAAATACATAGGTTCCCAACTTTTACTAAAAAATGCTTCTAACATTCACAAATATGAAAAATGTGTCCAGACTAGAAGGCATCAACAAGATGGTGGCAGAGTGACGTAACTTATACAGGAAGAACTTTGGTGATACCCCAATGCTCTGAGCTTGCAAATAAAAAGACAGACATTATTATGTCACTCACAAACACAAGGTGTATGCACCTTTCCTTTCAGGGTCCTTTCTGTCATGTTACACACTGTATTAGGCCTACATGAAAAACACATCACAGGTGAAACGAATTTGTTCACTTACAAGGATGTTGACGGAGTTCAAAGTTTTGGCTGTGTTGCGGTCCTTTTTAACTCTGGAGGAACCACTCCTAATTGTAGTGTTCCTTCGCCCTCTCTAGGGCCACCTTAATTTCCTGGGCAGCCCCACAGTGTTACCAGATTGGGCTGTTTCCCGCCTAATTGGGCTGCTTAGGATGGCTGTGTATGGGTAAAAATGGCATTTAGCAGGAAAACCTGCCCAATCCTGGTCATAGATATCAAAAGAATTGGGCGGGATTCAGTACTTCTACGTGGGTTTTGAGCATTTTTTGGGCTGGAAATCATCAGCCTCATCTGGCAACCCTGGCCCCACATTGGGGGCATACCCTCTAGCTCAGTGTTTCTCAACAGGGGTGCCGCGGAAACGTGGCTGATAAATAAATTATGTAATATAATAGCCTACATATTTGTCTAAATTGATGAAAAGTTAAAGGGACACTGTGTGAGATTTTTAGTTGTTTATTTCCAGAATTCATGCTGCCCATTCACTAATGTTACCTTTTTCATGAATACTTACCACCACCATCAAATTCTAAGTATTCATTATGACAGGAAAAATTGCACTTTTCATACATGAAAAGGGGGATCTTCTCCATGGTCCGCCATTTTGAATTTCCAAAAATAGCCATTTTTAGCTGCAAAAATGACTCTACTTGGACCACACTAGAAAATATTTGTTTATTACTCAGTAAACTTTCATGTAAATATCAAATTTGGCGATAGCCAACCCAGTTTCAATGAGCAGCATAGTTGCAGTACCTTTTTTGACCATTTCCTGCACAGTGTCCCTTTAATGTTGGTCAGTGGAATGTTTCATCTGCCATTTACGCACAATAAAGTAAATATAGCTCGCCCCAGTCAGCTGCAACTTCGAACGTAGGTCGCGTGACGTCTCCAAATGTGTTACTTTTCACAGCTTTTGTGGTATCCGATGTTATGCCATGTTACAGCTTGTTGCTTAGGGGTGCCTTGAAAATGTTCAGAATTGAAAGGACGCCTCGCCTAAAAAAAGGTTGCGAAACATTGCTCTAGCCAACCCTTATTGCCTGCTCATAGGCTTGGTGTTGACATGACCTAAATATACTGTAGTCAGCACTGTCACAGTAGCACTGTTGCCAGATGAGGCTGATGATTTCCAGCCCAAAAAATGCTCAAAACCCTGTGTAGAAGCACTGAATCCCGCCCAATTATTTTGATTTCTATGGCCAAAATGTGGGTGTTTTTTTCTGCTAAATGTCATTTCTACCCGCAGACGGCCATCCAAAGCAGCCCAATTCGTTGTGAAACCGGCTAATCTGGCAACCTTGCACAGAAGCGGTCTTGCAGACCAAAATCCACATCTAGTAGCACTCCTCTCAACTTGGCCTCTTTCATCATGTCTTGATCTTTTAACTTGATGATCAGGTCAGCAGCACTAACGTTAGATGAAAAAAAGAAATGTCAGGTCGGTTCACCCTATAACGTTAGGAGCGAATGTGACTAATTCTCCCTAATGATTAAGGACCAATTGCATCATGTGAGTCTGGAAAGTATTGTGGAGCACCTGGCCTTCTTCCAGTAGGCTCTTTCCAAACGCCACAATATCAGCAACAGTGCAACATTCTTCGTTCAACACCCTTTCAGTTCAACATGCTTTAACCAAAAGTGTATCGATATGTGGGAGAGCACAAGCAAACAACACTTGCTTGATGTTGGAAATGTCAGGCTTCTCTTGTTCAGCTCAGGCTAAACGTGCATTCATTGGGCCAGCTTGTGGCACAAGGCACACATTTGCTGCATGTTATTTACTATGGGGTCTCCTTGTCTAGAGACAAAACCCTGATGAAGACCAGTGCGGCCGAAATATGTCGGCTCCTTTTAATCATGTTTTAGTCCTAAGATAATGAAGGCTTTTCAAATTCATTAATTCCATCCACGACGAGTTGACAAGTTGAGGAAGTGATTATGGTTACCCCGGCAACGTTACTCTGCGTGCGTGTGTCGCGCTGTCAGAAAACACACTTCGCTACAAAAACTCAGCAAGGGGCGATAAACACCGCAGGATTGAAACGTCTTTGCAATTACATTGATACCCCAACCACAGATGGTGCAAAGATGTGTTCTTCTTGCAGGCTCCCTACCCCAACTGCAACATATTCTCATTACCGACGTAGATGCGCTGGGTCTAACTTGGACGCGCATAGAATCTTCATGTGAAAGGTGTAGGTTTACGCTCGATTGACCACAGCTATCAGCCAATCAGAATCGAATACCGGACCGCACAGTGTTAGATTGCAATTTTTTTTGAGCTACCAGCCATCTTCATGAATACTTACCAACACCATCAAATTTTAAGTATTTACGTATGATGGGGAAAATTGCATTTTTCATACATGAAAAGGTGAGTTACTGTACTTTGGTCGCATTAGTAAATATTAGTTTATTACTTTGTAACCATTCCTGAAAAGATCAAATTTGGCAATAGGCAGCACCGTTTCAATGAGCAGCATAGTTGCAAAACCTACTCTGGCCACCATCCTACACAGTGCACCTGTAATGATGCACTGTGGGCAATGGATATGTTCCTGCAGGATCATCTCCCAGCTGCCAGGCTATAAGCTGACTTTTAACAACCCTTAACGGGGTCAGCTCTATGTTCTCACAGCCCATTGGTCCCACAGCCCAATGTACTCACAGCGTATTCCTGCTGCTCCATTTTCCCACATCTTAGGAAATTATTCAAATATAGGCCCTATGCTTCACAACTTCATCTAACCACATTAGAGGATTCCCGCGGGATGGGAGTCAAAATGTTTAAGATGAATGGGAGCGGGAATATACTAGATGAATGGGAGGGGGAATAAACATGAACAGGAGCCGAATGCCAAAAATGTGATTTTCATCATATTTGAAACAACCAAAAAGTAGCTTACACCTGTCCATTGTTACAGTTTCACCCTGGAGACGACGTGCGTGCAGGCTATGAGAGAAGACAGCGTGAACTACTGCCGGTCACTTATTTTTTCATGATTAAAAAAAAAGGCAACACTTTATAATTCCAACTCCTTGTTAAGCATTAGTTATGCATTTGTTAAGCATTACTAGATAACCCTTTGTAAAACATTTGTTAACCATTATCTCTTTATTATTTCCCATTACTTAATTATTAAAATGCACTGTTAATGGTTTTTGATACTGATACATGTGTGTCAGAGAGTCGGGGAAGGATCGGCAAATGATGAATGGTTTCTGTATCATTTGCCGATCCTTCCCCCACAACAAGACAAGCGGGAATGGGAAGGAATGGGAGTGTGCGGGATGGGATTTGTTTTTTTTTACTCTGGGAATCCACTCCCGGGTCACACATCAAATTTGGAGATACATTTCTACTCATGAAAACATACTATGCATGCTTCTGATTGTCTTCCTGGTCAGCTGTATCTGTTGCTCTTTCTGTTTCTGTTGCTCTAGATCAGTGTTTCCTAATCTTTTTGTCTTGCGTATCCCCTAAGCCTTTTTGTCATACCATGAGTACCCCCTCACTCATGCTCTATATCCCAATGTGACTATGTTCCATACATTTTTTCATTTTTCCAAGTACCCCCTGCAGTGTGCTCGCGTACCCCTAGTGGTACACGTGCCCCTGGTTGGGAAACACTGCTCTAGATGTCCACATGTATCCACTTCTGTTTTAACTTAAGATTAGATTTAGTGTGTCTCAGTCAACAGTGACATCTAGTGGTGGCTAGTGGTTACTGTTATGTTGTATTTAGAGGTGTGAGTGTGTGTGTGTGTGTGTCTGTGTGTGTGTGTGTGTGTGTGTGTGTGTGTGAGAGAGAGACAGAGACAGAGATTTATCAGTGCTAGAATGAGAACAATTCTCAAAATTAACAGGCATTTCTAACCCTCAGGACCACCTACTCTGATATGCCATGACACAACACAGAACAGGATCTGATTTCTTGTGTACTTTAGATTGACCAATCAGATCCCTGTCCCTCCATGTCTGGATGTGCTGGAATGATAGTGACTGTACTTTATACTCTCACCTGACCTGCAGTAACATTAGAGACAGACTTGCACTTGGATTGTCCAATCAGATTCCAGTACCTATAGGTTCCTGCCCAGCCCCTCCCTCCCTGAATGAGGAAGTGGAGCAGAGTGACAGACGGCTGCTGAGTTCAACAGCACACCTGGAAACTGTCCTGGTAGGTTAGAACTTATTCACACGGATTTGAGAATGTTAGAATGTGGTACTGCATATTCTAGAATATTGGCAAACAAATGATTGAAGAGCTAAAGATGATATCTGAGGTTTTTTCTACTCCTGAAAGTGAAAGTAAAATTGTCAATTGAGTCATGAGTGTGTCAGCAGACAGATAAAAAGGTTATAGATGAGGAGGTTATGGGGTCATTTTCAGTATTGCACTTGAAATCATGTGTGTGTGTGCGCGCGCGTGTGTGTGTGTGTGTGTGTGTGTGTGTGTGTGTGTGTGTGTGTGTGTGTGTGTGTGTGTGTGTGTGTGTGTGTGTGTGTGTGTTTGGTTTTGTTAAGTTTAATAATCACCTAAATATGGTAAATAATATTTTATATAATATAATATAATATAATATTTACTAAATATACTTTCTTTGTCACATGGCTGAAAGGGAAATGCTTTCATATGGGCTATGCATTATCCTCTGTAAGGTGTTAGTGATTATGTTACATAGAAGGTGTTCGGGTCCACTGTACCTGTTCATAAAACATAAAACATAAGAAAACAAATATAGCTCCTGTGCACCCCATGTTCCCTTCATTCTGTTTGCTAATTTCTGTGAATGTACTGTATGATTTTGAGGGTCAGTGATACGGAGAGAGAAAGATAAAGAGACAGTGAGTGAACTCAATCCTAGCTCTTGGACTGAGCCACTAGTGGTCTTCTTGTGTTAAGTTGCAACATTGATGCATAACTGGAGGACCCAACAGTAGCCTACCTGCTCCCCTTTCCCTGCATATTTCACCATCTGCCTTGTCTACTCGACATCTGATCAGTACTGGCTTTTGGTTATTTTGCTGCTGTATAAAACATTTTGTGAGGACAATTTGTAAGGAATGGTGTCACACTTGATGATTCTTGTGAAAACTTGGTTTCTTTTGCAGTGGATTTAGGCTTCGGGGAGATATGGCTTCCAGTCTGGAGGAGGATCTGACCTGTCCTGTGTGTATCGACATCTTCAAGGACCCCGTCTTCCTCTCCTGCAGCCACAGTGTGTGTCAGGCCTGTCTTCAAACATTCTGGGAGACTAAAGAAGGCAGAGAATGTCCAGTCTGCAGGCGGAGATCATCAAAGGAACACAATCCCCCAAATCTGGCCTTGAAGAACCTGTGTGAGACCTTCTTGAGAGAGAGGGGTCAGACAGGCCTCTGTCAAAAGCACAAGAGGAAGCTAGAGCTGTTTTGCAGTGAAGACCAGCAGCTGTTGTGCCTGGTGTGTCGAGATTCAAAGCAACATAAACAGCACACTATTATTCCTGCTGATGAAGCGGCCGCTGATAGAAAGGTACAAATAGCTACACCTAAAGTGTTTGTGTGTGTGTGTGCACACTGTACATTCATGCGTTTGTGTTTATTAGGCCTGTAGTGCTTAAGAATCATTTAACTTAGGCTATTGATAAAATACAGCACTTTGACTGTATTAACTTTTTGCATTTCGACAATATTTTGGTGTAATAAACGTGCTGAGGAAGACATTTTTTATTTTTTTGGCCATTTTAAATTTTTTGTACCGAACCGTGATTTTTGTGTTCTGTTACACCCCTAGTGTTTATTGATTGTGATGTATCCCCATGTGATTGCTGTGAGGGCTTTAGCATCTCCACTCAGTTACATTCTCTCTCTCTCTCTCTCTCTCTCTCTCTCTCTCTCTCTCTCTCTCTCTCTCTCTCTCTCTCTCTCTCTCTCTCTCTCTCTCTCTCTCTCTCTCAGGGAGAACTGAATGTCAAACTGGATCCCCTGAAGAAGAAGCTTGAGGTTTTCGAGAAAGAAAAACTCACCTGTGACAAAATAGCTGGACACATTAAGGTGAGACTCATGGCTGATGCTGAGCTGAGGAGACTCAATATGCCTCTTTTCCACTGCCGGTTTTCTGGTAGGCATACAGCTCGACACAGCGTGACTCAGCCGCCGCTTTTTGCTTAAAGATTGAGCTGTGTGTTGTACCTATTCGATAAGCAAAAAGTGTCGGCCGAGTCACACTTTCTCAAGCGATAGGCCTTCCAGAAAACCGGCAGTGTAAAAGAGGCAATAGTGTGGGTTTCTCTAACATTGGGGTGCAGTAGTGCACTGTGCTAACATACTTACTCAGTATACTACAGGCAGTAGTGTAATGTACCGATACACCTGTTCAATATACTACAGGCAGTAGTGTACTGATACACCTGTTCAATATACTACAGGCAGTTGCCCATGGGGACCCAGGTTCGAGTCCAGCCTGGGTCATTTGCCATCTTCCCCATCTCTCATCCCACTATTTCCTGTTTCGCTCTTCACTGTGTCTGTCACAGTAAAGACAAGAGCACAACAAATATTAAGTGTACAGTTTGAGATATCCACCAATTTATGCTACAACTATTAATCTGTTCTAGACTCAAGCTGTGAACACAGAGAAGCAGATCAAGCAGGAGTTTGAGAAGCTTCATCAGTTTCTACGAGATGAAGAGGCAGCCAGGATAGCTGCACTGAGGGAGGAAGAGGAGCAGAAGAGTCGGATGATGAAGGAGAAGATTGAGAAGATGAGCAGAGAGATCTCATCTCTTTCAGACACAATCAGAGCAATAGAGGAGGAGATGGAAGCAGATGATGTCACATTTTTACAGGTGAGCACAACCCAAGTCACACACACAAGCACATGCATGCGCACATGCACACGCACATGCACACAAACAAGTTAGTCTTATGGGGCACCTAAGTCTCCACCCCTTCCGGGCGGCTTCTGGGGCTGGCAACGGAAAAACTTTTGACTGGGTTGTAATGGACTGATCAAAGCTATTTTCCGACCCACCTCGCATTTCCCCGTGGATCACACATATGCTGTGCCTCAGAATTAATAACAACCAATGGTGTGCTTGTTGACTTCACTTGGCAAGCGATTTTTGAGTTGTGAATGTGCAAAAATATGTAATTATTTGGACTACACAACAGACGTCGCATGTCCGACGTGCAGCCACTTAAGCCACGGTGCAGCGGTAGGGTTGGCTGTGCCTCGGTTCACGTCAGATATGCGAGGCGCAAGTGTAGTCTCCAACACAGTTTTGCACAAAAGCTAAAATAACGTTTCTTGCGTGCCGAAAATGAGTGGTCTTACGACGCAAATCCAAACCTTTCAAATTCACTGTCATCATATGTGAAATCCAGAGCACATGCCAAACGGGATGAGGATTTAGCTTGACTCGCTCCATTGACTCGCATTCAAAATTTTGCGAGCTCCTGCCCCATGTATCGGAAGTAGAAGGGCGTGACTTAGGTGCCCCATTAGCTGAAAAGGCATATACTGTATTGTGTAAGATGCATGTATATGCCTGAACTGTTTGACACATGTATCTTTCACACTCAAACCTACAAACAGACTAAGCTAAAATGTTGACAAAATAATCACAATTATTTTTCAATATATATTTTCTTTCCACCAGAACTACAAGAGCACGGTGGAAAGGTGAGTAATGTGCCTCTTGTCTCTCTGTTGTCTGTGGTTCTGAACTCAAACAGGAGCACTTACTTCTGAATGTTATTCCAGATCCCAGTGCACACCACAGGATCTAGACGGGCTTTCAGGAGCTCTGATCAATGTGGCAAAGCACCTGGGCAACCTGAAGTTCAGAGTCTGGGAAAAGATGCAGGAGGTTGTTCAATACAGTGAGTACACAGAGCTACTCTTGTCATGTGATCTACAGTACTGACTGAAGTGCATGTTGTTACTGTATGTTACTACAGACATGGACATGGACACACACATAGCTGGGTCATTCCACGCCAAATCTCCGAATCATCCCGCACGACCATCTCAGATTTGGCAGAAAAAAATCGAGGAGGTTCACAAACGTCCCAATAGGAAAAGTGCAAAATTATAGCTCTCAACTCCTCATAGTTTCAGAGTATTGTATCTAAAAAACTACTTTAAGTAGGTCCTTATGAATTTCAAGGGGTAACATTTGGAATATGTACTTGTGAAATGTGGATTTTCACACATCCTCTTGTCATTTACCACCGTTTTCTGGCGGCTTAAAGTTGCTTGAAAAATTCTCACCTTTGAATTTGTGGGCATCTTTGAAGGACTGCGGTAAGCTCAGTTTTAAAGACAGAGGTTTGATATGGACAATGTATGTTCCCAACCATTCTGTGCATGTTGTGTTGAAAGACTGATCTTCTGCGATGAACAGTTTAGAAGACATGAAGTCTTTAAAATGGAAAAACTGAAACTTGGTGCCATCTTTGCCATGTCATTACAAACAAGGCCGACAGGCGGACAACAGATGCGTCCCTCTATGCCAGTTCCAACTATGCCATTTTTCCCCCCAAACGCCCCCCTGGCCTCCTCCTAGCCTGTCAACGCCCCCCGAGGATGTACTTTTTGTTTATTGGTCATCATGGACACTCCAAATATTGTGGCAGGCAGCAAGGCAGCAAAATGGCGAGACATGGCTTTATTTTTTGCAGTTTAGGGTATAATAAGCTTATCATCATTCTTGGATTTGGAAAAGAACCATATATGATTTGAAATTTCACATAGCCTAGATGAGGGTTTCCCAAACTGGGGTGCGTGCACCCCTGGGGGTGCGCGGCCTACTACAAGGGGGTGCGCAAGCTGAATAAAACAATGGCTGATGTGTGTGCTTTTATACAGAATTCATAAACATTACATAGTTTTTAATTGTTTGGTAAATTGTATGCTGGAAGGATCCATCTGAAGTGTAATGTATAACTCCAAGACTTGTCATGCTACAAGTTCCATTGTAATGATGGCAGAAAAAATGTCAGGTCTATTGGAATGAGGATTGCCCAAAATGTGCGGCTGTGCGACATTCACTTAGGGGGTGCGCGAGCCACATTGAAATGTAAAAGGGGGTACACAGGGGGAAAAGTTTGGGAACTGCTGGATGAAGTAGGCTACATTACAAATTACCAGACATTTAGGCCTATTAGGCCTAACAACCTTTAGTATCACGCCATTTCAGCATTATGTGCATGTGGGAAAGAATCTAAACATCGACAAATAATAAATTAATAAAACCGTTTGGGTGAATCATGCGCTTATGGGTTGACCCTTTAGGTGAATTATGGACTTTTTTTCAATACCAGCTTCACCGTCAAGGCACAAAGCAGTGAACTTCCGTGCCAGAGTTTATCAAATGCACACGACGGCAAAGCAATTACGAAAGACGCGTTCTCTCCTGTACTCTCTCTGAGCGCAAGGAAAAGCACCATTGCCCTTCCAAATGGCAGTTGGTTTGATTTTTTAAACTCACTGCAGCATTATTTTTAAAAACACGCATTTTGTGCATTGTGAAACTCAATTACCCAGAATGCTGCACGTGAGCTCTCTGTCTCTACCCGGGTGATTCTGGAAAACAAACATGGCGGCAACTCGCTTTACTACCTTAATAATGTGTTAATCCGACGCTAGATTTCTTAACTGATGAAAATCGAAGGCAGAAATCAACATTGTAGAGTCTAAATATGAGGTCGATTGGTCTATTTGTGGCGTACATCACGATCGGCTGAGTTGTTGGCCTCACGTTTGTCAGTTAGCCTGTGGCTAGGCTACTTTTCGCCAACGTTAGCATCCGGTTTAGTATAGAAAGGCTATGCTTGCACGCATTCGCTCCGTAGTCTGCCGCCTTGTGGCCACAGGAAGGAACAATTTAAAGAAAGCGTTTCAGACGGACAACAATTGAATGAAAGCGTTTCAGACGGACGGACAGACAGACCCTGTTATAGAGATGCTGGACGCATCTAAAAAATGTCACGACTCACCACCATATTATCAACAGTTTTGGAAAGATTAGATTTCTGTTCTTAACATATCCAAAAACTGTGATGGTATTCTGCCTCATTTGGTCACAATGATTTTTCAAAAACCCACTGTTGGGTGACTTCCATAGCTCCTATGAAAAATTGATATTAGTGGCATCTTCGCCATGTTATACAGAAGAAATGACAGAACTCACCACTATGACATTTACGGTTTTAGAAAGACTCAATGTCTGTTTTTATTATATCCAAAAAATGAGGTGGTGCTCTGTCTCATTTTTTAAGAATGGACTTGTAAAAACGGCTGTGTGACTTCTGCAGCTTGCTGCTCTACTGAGGTGGGGCCCCTGCTTTGTAGGCTACATGGGGGCCCTATCTACCAGTATTTGCCATGAGGCCCTATGTGCAATTGTTCCGCCACTGTGAATGACTTGAGCAATTTGATTCAGACATTTTTGATACAAGATATTTGACTTGAGCATTTTCGACACACTCAATATAATACGGCGAAAAAGTAAAAGTGGCTGTTGACAGAGTTTTTTTTTCAGCTTTTCCTGTAACTACATTCCAGTAGATCAAAGGTTATAGACGTGTGTACACTTCATCTTTAGGCACTGAAAACCAAATACCGGAATAAAGTGATTAAATGTTGAATCACTGAAACATCCCCGTAGATCTTGAAACAAGTACATCCTGACTATCACCACATCTCATTGCTTTTTATTACAATTCATAACAATCTTTAATGGCTTGTTTACCATCTTTGATGCACTTCTGAAGTCTGCTGTGGTTTATTTTGGATTGTGTTTAAAATATTACCTATTATCATGTGATTATTCATTCTACATTTGACTTGTGTTTCACTCCATGTATACATGTATATACATATGTGAAAACTCATCAAGGTTAATGTAGAACATTAAACATTAATACTGGCATTGTTCAGCTCTATGACAGATTTGTCCCTTGATGAGCATTCAAGATGGCCGCCGTGTGTCAGCAGCAGTGAGAGCAGCAGTAGTGCAAGTATAACAAATCAATCTTGGCACATATTTGTGACTTTTTTACTCAGCAAGACCTCAAGTTTTTATATAAACATTCCTTTGTACGCATTTTGGAAGAAAGACCATTCCATTTGAAGCAAGAAGCTACCATCAGGCTGGATCCATGCTCCCAGCTAGTGGCTACAGCTAGCAGCCATTAGGCCGGATTCAGACTCCCTGCTAGTGGCTGCCACCAGGCCGGTTTCCCAGGACCTAACTAGCAGTGACCACCAACTAACAACTGACTTTTGTCTGGCAGTCAACACCAGGACCTACCAGCATTTTTTGCTACTACCAGACAAGAGCTGGGCTACCAGCTAGCAGCTTCAACCAGGACATAAACAACAGAGGGCACAGTTCAACCTGACACTGGAAGACAACATGTCACCAAAAAAAGGGAAAAAATCAAAAGAAGAGGATTTGCAGTTGACAGCGAACACCTTGTCACCAAAAAGAGGAAGGAAAGGAAAGGATGAGGATTTTGTGACTTTATCCCAGGTGCGTGAAATGTTGGAACAACAAAGACTGTTTTATAAAGAGATGTTGGTACAACAGGAGCAGAACTTTAAGAGCTTTTTAACAATTGTGATGGACACAAATAACAAGAGATTAGATGGAATGGGGAGGGAAATCAGTGAATTGCGAGAGAGCCTCCACTACACACAAAAAGATGTGGATGAGCTGCTTGCTAAGGAGAAGACGACAACCACTAGACTTTCTGAAGTAGACTCTGATCTCTCTGTTGTTGCTAAGAACATCAGCTCATTCCTGCCTAAGTTGGACTACTTGGACATCCAGGTAAGGAAAAACAACATCATGATTGATGGGATCCCTGAGTCTGAGAAGGAGAACGGAGCTGAATCAGAAGAGAAAGTAAGACAGATCTTCGCTGAGAAGCTGAAACTATCAGGCATGGAGTTTGAACGTATACACAGGACTGGGAACTCAAATGGAGATCGAGTCAGGCCAATTGTTGCAAGATTTGTGAGTTATAAGGACAAAGTCAGAGTTATGGAATGCGCAAAAAACCTAAAGGGGACCAATGTCTACATCAATGAGGACTATCCAGAAGAGGTCCGCCAAAAACGCAAGGAACTCATACCAGCCATGAAAGCAGCACGAGAGAGGGGGGAAATTGCTTTTCTTCGCTATGATAAACTCATCATCCATCCTGCAGCTAAACCTGAAAAAAAGGAGCTGGAAAAGGACATGCGGTTAAGTCTGGAGGCTTGCCGGGGGGCATTGAAGAAGCAGTTTGAGGACTCTTGAGTTATAGCGTGGTTGGACTGGGTTGAACATTTGCATCTGAATAGGGAAAATGGATAAAAACCTTTTAAAACTTCCTAACAAAGGCTTGGTATTTGCTCACATAAATGTGTGCAGTATAAGGAACAAAATTCAGGAATTGTATAGCCTAATACAGGCAAACAACATCCATATACTTGCAGTGACTGAGACTCATCTGGACTCTTTTATTCTTGATCCAGTGGTTGCATTAGATGGTTACTCTTTATTTAGAAATGATAGAGACAGGCATGGAGGGGGAGTGGCCATTTACGTACAAAATCATCTTCCTTCTAAAGTGTGTCAGGAATTTATGTGCAGCAATGTAGAAGCACTGTGGGTACAAATACATCTACCACACTTAAAACCTGTTTTAGTTGGTTGCTGTTACAGGCCTCCCAGCGCAAATTCTCAGTATTTTAACGACATGTGTGACATGATTGACATGGTTGCTGACTCAAAGACTGAAATCTACCTGTTAGGTGATATGAATATTGACTGGCTAGATACTAATTGTTCTGTAAAAAAAAAGTTATCATCACTGGCTAATGCATGTAACCTGACACAAATTGTCACTGCTCCAACCAGAGTAGTCACTAATTCTGTGGGACATACTTCATCAACTTGTATAGATCATATCTATACCAGTTGCCCAGAGTTGTGTTCAAAGCCAATTTCTATTCCTGTAGGCTTCAGTGATCATAACATTATAGCTACAGCAAGAAAATGTAAGGTACCAAAGTCAGGTCCCAAAGTTATATACAAGAGATCATATAAAGGGTTCATTGAAGAAAGATTTTTAGCTGATGTTGGAAGAATTGATTGGAAAGGTGTTTATGCAGCTGAGGATCCAGACATCTCTCTAAAAGAATTTATGAATGTTTTTATGAATATTGTGAATTTGCATACTCCCATGAAGAAATTTACAGTTAAGTCTAAAAGCGCCCCCTGGATTGATGAAGAGATTAAAGGGTTAATGAGTGAAAGGGATGAAGCTAAAAGAGTGTGGGTCACATCCCGCTCTGCCGAGGACAAGCTTACATATTGCACACTGAGAAATAGAGTTACCAAGTTGAACAAAGCCAAGAAGAAGGAATACTACAAGCAGAGAATAAGTAATGCAAAACATGATGGTAAACAGCTTTGGAATACTTTAAATGAAATCATGGGTAGAAACAAAAATGGTTGTGCCCCTTTTGTAGAGGCCAATGGTGAATTTCTAACAAAGCCTGTAGATATTGCTAATCATTTTAACAACTTTTTTACAAGTAAAGTTCACACATTAAGGCAGAATATGCACTGCATAGATTCCAACACTTTAAACTTAATTACTAACGAAATTATGAAGAATAAGAAGTGTAGTTTTAAATTTCAATGTGTTGAAGAGGAGGAAGTCAAGAGACTGTTGGAGTCCCTACCTGCCTATGGTACAGCAGGCACTGACAACCTCGATAGCAAGATACTGAAGCTGGCTTCTAATCACATTTCAGGGCCCATATGTCATATGTTAAATAGATGTGTTTTAACTGGAAGGTATCCTGGGCAGTGGAAGGAAGGTAAGATTATTCCACTGCCTAAGGACACCAGATCAACGTTCAGTGGACCTAACAGTCGCCCTATAAGTATACTACCTGTGCTGAGTAAAATTATGGAAAGGATCATTTATATTCAGATACAGAATTACTTTGATTTTAATAGATTAACCACCAAATACCAACATGCATATAGGAAAGGATATTCAACTTGCACTGCCCTAACTCAAATGACAGATGACTGGTTTAGGGAAATTGATAACTCTAAGGTAGTGGCTGCTGTTATGTTAGATTTCAGTGCTGCGTTTGATGTAATAGACCATGAGCTGTTGACTGGAAAGCTTATATCCTATGGCTTCACACAAAATGCCATTTCCCTGATTAGGAGCTATCTCTGTGCTAGAACACAAAGAGTTTGCTACAATGGCAGCTTATCTAATATCAATAACATAACTTGTGGTGTGCCTCAAGGAAGTTGTCTTGGACCATTACTCTACTCCATATTTACCAATGATTTGCCCTCTGTAGTAAAACATTCTACACTGGTAATGTATGCTGATGATTCAACAATGTATTGTGCTGCCAACTCTAGTGATGAACTTGGGGAGGTAATATCCAAAGAATTGGAAAGGGTGTATGAATGGATTACTGTGAATAAGCTGGTCTTGAATATATCCAAAACTAAGAGTATTTTATTTGGGTCTAGACACAAACTGGCTACCAAGCCAAAGTTAGAATTATATGTGGCCAAAGAACCCATTGAACAAGTTCAAAAGCTGAAATTGCTGGGCATGGTCATTGACAACCATCTGTCTTGGTCACAGCATATAGATAGAATCATTCAAAAAATGGGCAGTGGTATTCACTTTACTAGACAATGTTCACCATATGTGCCATTTAAAATCCAAGAGCAAGTCTGCAAATCTTTAATTTTATCTCATCTAGATTACTGCTCAGTGGTCTGGGCCTCAGCCTCAAAAAGGGAGCTGGCAAAACTACAAGTCGTTCAGAACAGAGCAGCCAGACTTGTCCTTGGATGTTCACCTAGAACTGGCATCCATAAGATGCACACTGCACTGTCATGGCTCAGCGTGGAGAAGAGACTGGCCTTAAGCACAGCGACATGTCTTAATGAAGCAATAAAAACGCAGAGACCTGAGTCTTTGATCCAGCAAGTAGTGTTTTGTAACACGGCTCACAAATATGCCACCAGGAAAGCAGGCAAGGGTGACATTGTGCTACCAAATCCAAAAACGAATTCAATGAAAAGAACTGTGCTTTATAGAGCAATTAAGACATGGAACGAATTGCCATTGGATATCCGTGAAGACACGGGCAAAAAAACCTTTAAAAGGAAATTAAAAAGGTATCTTTTGAATGGTTGATATAGGTGTTATCTTAAGTTGTAAGGTCTGTTTTTTTTATTGTTTTAAATGTGTGAAGGAGAACTTTCAGCAATGTGGCAGCATTGCTTTTTATAACAGTTTGCTAGACTTGTTGCTGACCTTCTGAGATCTTCTTGTATTTTTTTACTTGAATCTTTGAAAAACTCTTTATTTTTTGCAAGGCATGTTTATCTGTATTGTTATTAATCTGAAATGTGATGTGTTACATGTATTTGGAATAGGACCCCAGGAAGACTAGCGAACTGCTACGGCATAAGCTAATGGGGATCCTTTAATAAAAAAATAATAATAAAAAAAATATTCAGTCAGTATTGCAGTGGTCTAGCACCATGCTCAGGGTAGCTCAGTCATGGTGATTGGAGGGGCAGGACAGCTCTTTAGTCAGGTTACCTCCTTACGAACAGTCTCCTCCTTTTGTATCATCACTGTTTTTTTTCTCTTCTCCATGATAATAAAAGTGTCCCACCCCCCAAAAAAAACCATGACAAAGGTGACCTGTTCATAGAACTTGGCCCCGCCCCAGTCCTAACCATGACCGAGGAACCTAGCGCATTGTATTGGTTCATGGCAAAGGTCTGTGAGTTTAATCAATGGGTATGTGCCTCTATTAACAAAGCCAAGTTGCAGAAGTGATGGGAAATTTGAAATGTAGTGAAGTACAATATTAAAATATCTTTCCAGCTAAAAAAAGTTTGTTAAATAAATCATATGTTGAAATAAAGTTTGGCAAACACCCTGTATCAAGATTATGTGTTAACAATGCCACTTTACCAATCAAAATGATTCAATTAATTTATCACTACTGCAATTCAAGACTTACTTTACGGTATAATAGCAAAATGTTAACTCCTACAGTGTTGAGGTTTAAACACATGGCCATAAAACCTTTAATTCACGAACATTTAGTTACCAAAAACATTAGTTACCTAAAAGCTAAAAGAAAAAGAAAAATAATAATGGTATATAAATCACTCAATTGTTTCTTATTGTGTGCTTCAAAAATACCCAAGTCACATTTCTTGTATCAAAAATGCCCAAATCAAACTGCCTGTCATTCACAGTGTCAGCCCAAATAGATTGGCACCCAAAAGTCTGCAAAGGTCATGATTATGGCCCCTACCACAAATTCAGGAGGGCCCTAGACAAATGCCCTGCTTGTCCCCCTATAGCTCCGCCCCTGGTAATTCATGTGACTTAGGCATTTTCACAGGAGCTGCTGATGTAACAGCAAAGGGGTTTTTCAAGAGTCATTACAAGACATTGATGCAGAACACCATCCCAGTTTTTGGATATGTTACAAACAGACATCCTATCCTTCCAAAACTGTTCAGTTCATTGTGGTGATTGCTGTCATTGTTTTGGTATAGCACGGCAAAGTTGCCCCCCAATATCAGGTTCTCATAGGAGCAGTGGAAGTCACACAACAGTGGGTTTTTAAAAAATCATTGTGACCAAATGAGGCAGAATACCATCCCAGTTTTTGGATATGTTAAGAACAGATATCTAATCTTTCCAAAACTGTTGATAATATGGTGGTGAGTCGTGACATTTTTTTAAATAACGTGGCAAAGATGGCACCAAGTTTCAGTTTTTCCATTTTAAAGACTTCATATCTTCTAAACTGTTCATCGCAGAAGATCAGTCTTTCAACACAACATGCACAGAATGGTTGGGAACATACATTGTCCATATCAAACTTCTGTCTTTAAAACTGCGCTTACCACAGTCCTTCAAAGATGCCCACAAATTCAAAGGTGAGAATTTTTCAAACAACTTTAAGCCCCCAGAAAACGGTGGTAAATGACAAGAGGATGTGTGAAAATCCACATTTCACAAGTACATATTCCAAATGTTACCCCTTGAAATTCATAAGGACCTACTTAAAGTAGTTTTTTAGATACAACACTCTGAAAGTGGGCTCTCTGAGAAGTCTGTTCCAAACGAGTCAGGGGGGTACCTGACAAAAACATTTTTAATGACAAAACTATGAGGAGTTGAGAGCTATAATTTTGCCCTTTTCCTATTGGGACGTTTGTGAACCTCCTTGATTTTTTTCTGCCAAATCTGAGATGGTCGTGCGGGATGATTCGGAGATTTGGCGTGGAATGACCCAGCTACTCCTGTCATGTGAGACATATAGCCTACAGTACTGTTACAGTATGTTACTATGGATTACGTAAAGTCCTTCCCTCTCTGCAGCTCCTGTCACTCTGGATTCCAACACTGCACTTCTAATAATAATGACCACCATTCACATTCCCAACACTCAGTGTTCAGCTCATGTGTGTGACCACCATTCACATCCCCAACACACACCACTCAGTGTTCAGCTATGTTGTGTGTTCTTCCTCTCTGCAGCTCCTGTCACTCTGGATCCCAACACTGCATCTTATAGACTCATCCTGTCTGAGGATCTGACCAGTGTGAGACGTGGTGATAAGAGCCAGTCGCTTCCTGATAACCCAGAGAGATTTGATAAGTATGTTAGTCTGCTCGGCTCTGAGGGCTTTAACTCGGGAGCACACTGCTGGGATGTGGAGGTAGGGGAGAGCACACTGTGGCAGGTGGGTGTGATGACAGAGTCTCTCCAGAGGAAGGGAGACTACAGATCCATGAGTGGACAGTGGTTTGTTCAGTGCCATGAAGGTAAATATTCGGCATGGGACCCACCACTTGCAACTCACCTCACAGTGCAGCAGAAACTCCAGAGGATCAGGGTGCAGCTGAACTGGGACAGAGGAGAACTGTCATTCACTGAACCTGATAGTAGCACACACCTACACACCTTCAAACACACTTTCACTGAGAGAGTATTTCCATACTTCAATGTAATATCCTCTCTGAGTGTGCTACCAGTGAAGGTCTCAGTAAGAGTACAGTAGCACAGCTTCCTGTGGTCAGACTCTGACACGCACACACACACATGCACACACAAACACACACACACACACACAATGTATTACTCTGAATCAGAGTGATACATTGTGTGTGTGTGTGTTTGTGTGCGTATGCGTGTGTGTCCCTTAGTACTGCCATTCGCCGCATGTCACAGTCTTCTCATCTGTGAGTGTGTGTGTGTGTATTGGAGCTGATTGTACATTGTGCCCACAATTTGTTGCTATACCCCTGTGTGTGTGTGTGTGTGTGTGTGTGTGTGTGTGTGTGTGTGTGTGTGTGTGTGTGTGTGTGTGTGTGTGTGTGTGTGTGTGTGTGTGTGTGTGTGTGTGTGTGTGTATGTGTGTGTGTACGTGTGTGTGTGTGTACGTGTGTGTGTGCGTGTACGTGTACGTTTGTGTGTGCGTACGTGTACGTGTGTGTGTACACGTGTGTGTGTGTGTGTGTGTGTGTGTGTGTGTGTGCATGCTGTTGGTGCGTGGGTCCCTTTGTACTGCCATGCTCCACATGTCAGACTCCTCATGAGTGTGAGTGTGTGTGTGTGATTGTGTGTGTGTGTGTGTGTGTGTGTGGACAGAGAACAGATTTTTTCGCTTTTCCGTTTTCCCTTCTTGTCATTGTCTGGTATGGCACTGTTAGCATAAGATCTAACTCTCTGTGAATACTTTGGAGAGATATAACCCACCAAAATGTTTGCCATGCCCGGGTCAGATTTGGCCCGTGGGCCTTTGTTTGGAGACCAAGGCTCTAGATGTCTCTACACTCTTTTATACACTCCTGCCACATAGTGTCTGTCTGGACTAGAACCAATTGTCTGCATCTAATGAAATATAATCATCTCTATCTAATCCATCTCTTTACACTCTCTAACATATATCTACATGTGTGGTTCAATTTCATATCTATCTCACACTGTTAGATGAAAAATGGTTGTGGTTGAAGTCTCTACGTGTAAACATTAGTAATATGGCTCCCTTTCATGCTGTCTTGCCTTTTGTAATGGGAAATCATCATGAAACATGCATACTGTACATAAATTGTAATAAAAAGTAGTATTTTGATTGATGAATACTTTCAATACTTTGCTATCTTCTTTGTGTCTCCCCATGAAGGAAAATGAATAAAAGTGACATCTGAAAAATGTAGGCCTCCCTTGATTTATTCTTCTGAGTGATTTGTTGGTGTCTCTGCAAATAACAATGCAGGTCTGGGTATACCTGGGTATACAAAATATACTTTCTGTAGCCTACGTATAATCATGATTTTGGAGGAAATACATAGTATGTTAAGTATATCATGTAAACTCTACATCAGGGTTTGGCTATTAGGTTTGGATGCGGGCCGATTTTTTTTTCTGACAAGGGCATCGCGGGCAAGCTATGGCCATAGCTTTCTAGTTTCTACTGGTAAAAAACATAAATGCAATTAATTTCTGCCGTAACTTATGTATACAATTGCAGTTGTTCATTGTTACAACATGTTTCATTAGCTGAGGATTGCTAGCTATCGATGCAAAATTTAGTTGTCAAAAGCCATGCAACCAAAAGTTGATTCCCGAATGCAGGACAATCAAAGAAGCATGCAACGGGGGGCGCTGTGGTGCAGCGCGCTAAGCCCCCCACATTTGGACTTGCATGCCCAAGGGTTGCACCCAGCTCGAATCCGGCCTTTGTCATTTCCCATCCCTACCTCATCTCTCTCTCTCCACATTCACTTCCTGTCGCTCTTCGCTGTCCTATCTGAAATAAAGGCAAAAAACCCCATAAAAATATCTTTAAAAAAAAAAAAGAAGCAGGAAACTAATACTGACTGCATTTTTTTTCTCAATTAGGCTATTTGACTGCACTCACTACACTGCACTGCTATTTGCGGCATCTCGTGAGCCAAATATAATTGATGGCGGACCACTAATTGCCTACCCCTGCTCTACATGCATGTTTTTAACATTAGGTACTGTAATGTGATCTTGGTTAACAATAATGTGTAGTTGGTCTGATAGTATGTTTTGTATTTGTGTATTTATGTAAGCTGTGTGGTGTGTGTATGTTGGCGTGCGTCCGTGCGTGTGTGTAGGCTTTGTGTAAGTTTCATATTTGTGTGTAAGCTGCCAGACACCTTAATTTACCTCTGGATTAATAAATGTACTCTACTAATCACACATAGCTTATAATTACACATGTTCTAGTGTACAGTGGTTGCCCTGCGCTGGACTTTGTTTGGCCATATTTTTGAGTCTTATTGCATAAATATCACATGACATGAAATACATTGTAACATTACATTGCATTACAACAAAGTTTGCCCTGCTGAAGACTGGTTTGCAGCCGAAACGCATAGCTACCATAGGCATAGGCGTTATCCATTAACACTCTAGATGTCTACACATGTATCCACTCTTGTAGGTTTTGATTCCACGTGTCTCAAGGCCAACAGTGACATCTAGTGGTGGTTATTGGTTAGTTTTGTTTTATACAGTATTTACATGTAGAGGTGTGTGTGTGTGTGTGTGTGTGTGTGTGTGTGTGTGTGTGTGTGTGTGTGTGTGTGTGTGTGTGTGTGTGTGTGTGTGTGTGTGTGTGTGTGTGTGTGTGTATGCGTGTGACTTGGGTTGTGCTCACCTGTAAAAATGTGACATCATCAGCTTTCATCTCCTTCTCTATGACTCTGATTGTGTCTGAAAGAGATGAGATCTCTCTGCTCATCTTCTCAATCTTCTCCTTCACCATCCGACTCTTCTGCTCCTCTTCCTCCCTCAGTGCAGCTATCCTGGCTGCCTCTTCATCTCGTAGAAACTGATGAAGCTTCTCAAACTCCTGCTTGATCTGCTTCTCTGTGGTCACAGCTTGAGTCTAGAACAGATCAATAATTGTAGCTTAAATTGGTGGCTATCTCAAACTGTACACTTAATATTTGTTGTGCTCTTGTCTTTACTGTGACACAGTGAAGTGTGTGTGTGTGTGTGTGTGTGTGTGTGTGTGTGTGTGTGTGTGTGTGTAACCTTCAGCACCACCTACTCTGCCTACTCTGGTATGCCATGACACACACAGAACAGGATTTGATTTGTTGTGTACTTTAGATTGACCAATCAGATCCCTGTTCCTCCATACCTGGGTGTGTTGGAATGATAGTGACTGAACAGGTTCTGATTTCTTGTTCTGTGCTTTAGATTGACCAATCAGATCCCAACTCCTGTAAGTCCCTCCTCCATATCTGGGTGTGTTGGAATGATTATGACTGTACTTTACACTCACCTGACCTGCTGTAACATTAGAGACAGACTTGCACTTAGATTGTCCAATCAGATTCCAGTACCTGTAGGTTCCTGCCCAGCCCCTCCCTCCCTGAATGAGGAAGTGGAGCAGAGTGACAGACGGCTGCTGAGTTCAACAGCACACCTGGAAACTGTCCTGGTAGGTTAGAACTTATTCACACGGATTTGAGAATGTTAGAATGTTACATGTTGTAGAATATTGGCAAACAAATGATTGAAGAGCTAAAGATGATATCAGAGAACTGAACACAGGAAGAACAGAGAGACTGGTTGGTTTTTTCAACTCCTGAAAGTGAAAGTAAAGTTGTCAATTGAGTCGTGAGTGTGTCAACACACACAGATATAAAGGTTAAAGAGGATCATTTTCAGTATTACTTGAAATCGTGTGTGTGTGTGTTTGTGTGTGTAGTTTTGTTAAGTTTAATAATCACCTAAACATGGTAAATATACTCTCTGTCACATGGCTGAAAGATGTTGGTGATTATGCCACATGAGAGGTGTTCGGGTCCACTGTACCTACGTATAGAAAAATCATAAAACAGCAAGAGAAAAGTAAAACGTAGTCCATGTGCACCCTCATGTTCCCTTCATTATGTTTGTTAATTTCTGTGAATCTATGTAGGGTGAGTGATACAGAGAGAGATGAAGAGACAGTGAAAAAGTGGGTGAACTCAATCCTAGCTCTCGGACTGAGCCACTAGTGATCTTCTCGCGCAAGGGTTGCAACATTGATGTATACAGTTGAGGACGATATTATTAGCCCCCCTCCTGCAATTAGACATCTCTCTTGATTTCTCAGTGAGAAGGACCATTATGAACCGTTTCTGTTATTCTGAAAACATATACACTGATGGCGATAATGTCCAATGAGTTGAATTTGGATTTTTCCATTTTCACAATGAGTTTAAACAAAAAAGGGTAAAAAATGTAAAGGAAAAAATTAATAGCCCCCTTATTAATATCAATAGAGTGCCATTTATGAACCAAAACTGACATCAGGCACTCCTTCACACGGATTTGAGAATGTTAGAATGTGGTACTGCACATTCTAGAATATTGGCATGCAAATGATTGAAGAGCTAAAGGTGATATCAGAGAACTGAACACAGGAAGAACAGAGAGACTGGTTGGTTTTTTCAACTCCTGAAAGTGAAAGCAAAGTTGTCAATTGAGTCGTGAGTGTGTCAACACACACAGATATAAAGGTTAAAGAGGATCATTTTCAGTATTGCACTTGAAAGTGTGTGTGTGTGTGTTTATTGTTTATTAACCAAAACAGGTTAAATATAGCCTACTCTCTTTGTCACGCTGAAAGGGAAATGCTTTCAAATGGTTACATACCGCCATTTCGACATTGACTTTTTATTGCAGGAACCATTTTTCCACCGTGCAGGAACTGTTTTCAGACCCTACCTGTAAGGGCATTTGGATCGTGACAAAATTAGACACTAAATTATACACTAATCCTGTAATTGTGCTGTCACTCTCTCCACTTCCGCTCATGTAGCAACATTGTTGCAAATGTCAATTGAGTTAGAACGTTGTTCACGCGCCTGTAAGTGGGTGGGAGACGTGACGCCTTGTTTTTTCGTAACATTAGTTAAAAACCTACAAAACTGTTATTTTCCTTTAAAAAACAAATGTCAATGAAAGAAGATGTGGTACATTATGTTTCATATTAGTCTTAGATGAGAAGAAACATTTTTGTTAATGTAGCAAAGTGGGCTTTGACGTTCCTTTTTCATTTGCGGTGCGTGCCTCATCACGTCACACCGACCCATCAGCTGATCTCACAGCTGATTTCATTCCAGCTGAGACGCCGGCTTTTCGCAAGCTAGGAGGAATAGCTGTCGGTCAAAGGCTTTCCTTTGTCCATCCAAACGTGCATTCTGGTCTACTCTTTGCACTCCGATCTGTTGCCAAATTCAACTTGGCGTGACACGCTCTCCGCCTCGTACAAGTGTATCTACCGGTGCCATCAGCTGTTTGTTGGCTACCCTGTTCATCTACCAAAGCTCCGAGAGCTCTCTCCTTCTGGCTCAGGTAGGCCACCCAAATGACGCCACACGTTCGCTCAAGTTTTGATTTGTTTGACTCGGGTCTAACCGATTATGTATTTTGTTGTAGCGTGGGTTTGAGTTTCCTCTGACTCGTCGGCCTTTATTGTCTTCCTCCTCTCCTCCTCTGCTGTTGTGGAACGTGAGTATACCGCTTCAACTTTTCATCACGTTGTAAAATTGGTACAATAGCCCAGTTACATCGCATTATCCTCTGTATTTGTAGGCGCCTGGGTGTAGCTGCAGACTCCCGGTTCGCTCTGAATTGCTGCTGTTTTGTCCCCCCTCGATACGTGCTTCGGACTGACGCGTCGCAGTGTCCGGTCATCCGAGGGCTATTACTCCGAAAGCATTCAGCAGCCCAGCATAAGTTACCTTGCGCAGGTGGCGCATGTGGCCGAGTTCAGTGTGTGCGTGAATGTAGTCTGTGTGAATGAGTGTCCTGTTATGTCGTGGTGAGAGCACGAGTCATTTGTTTATTTTGTACATTTTCTTTGAGGGATGTTTCTTTCTTCTGTTTGATTATTTTCTTTTGACTTGAGTTGGGAACTTCAATTTGAATTATTTTGTTTTTGTTTCTGTAACTACTGAGTCTGCATGGCTTGTAGCCTAAACCAATGCCCCTGGCCTGATTGTTGTTACTAATTCTCATCAGTCCTGCTCTCGCCTGTAGCAACCTCTTTCTGTGGCGAGTTAGATTTTGCTGGTGGGCCCTGCAATTCAGTTTATTTCATTTTGTTTGTCTTTATTTGCTGGGCAAGTGGCAGGCCCTTGATTACCCCTTTATTTACCCTTGTCTTTTCTGTTAACAGGTGCAGGTAATCCCAGAGGGAGGTCCTCTTCCCCCCCCTGGTGGTGGGTCCGGTCACGTGGTGTGCAGTGAATTGCAGTGCAGTGCAGTGTTACCTGTGTGTGAGTGCAATAATTCACCTTCACTTAGTGTGTGCATGGGCACGAGTGTTTGTGTGTACTTATCCAAGGCCTATACAGGGGGCTTAGTATAATTCCCCCCTCTTGGGTGCACCTGCCCTGTATTTGAGAACCCTCCCTTTTGTACCGATTTGTGTGAGTGTGTATGTGAGTGTGAGTGTGTGTGTGCATTGTGGTGGGAAATATTTTAAACTGTCCGGATTTTTATATTTATATGTGAAATTGTTAATAAAGAGATTATTTTGTTACGGAATCCACGTTTCCTCGTTAATGCAACAGAACTTGTGTGGGGGTCAAATCTAAGGTTTTCATACAGTCCCTGGGCTGTAGTTCCCATTCTTATCCCAGGGTGGCGTAGTCTATTTAGTAAGAAAAACTGTGAAATTTAGAGTTTAAAACTCTCCTGTCCTTACCACTTGGTTACATTTGACTGGGTAACGACACTCCCCTTTCCTTCAGGTGTGTAGCATAAATCATTGCGGTGGTAGCTAGCTAGCAAAAGACGCTGTGTTTTTGAGGCTGTCGAGTGTAGCGTGGACACACCGCTCTCTCTGTCCCCCCCGTTTGTGGTTGAGCCACCGTACAGGAAAGGTAGGCGTCCTTCTCGGTTGGTTTATTGCTCTTTTTGGTGCATTGTAATGTACTTAGTTGTTGGTTACTGACACCATTTAACTTAATCGTAGCCCTGTCCATAGGCGGCTGGCGTGGGGTCGGCTGCTGTTCTGGGATGGTGTGTCGAGCTGGGCAAACTCAAGTGTCGTGGTGGCGTGTCTCCACTGTGTCCTTTGGGGTTGACTGCTTGCGTGCCGCTTCGAGAGAACCAGAGGTAATGCCGGCATTTTCTGTAAGAGTCTCGACGCTTAGCTCTTGACTTGTGTAGGGAGTTGTGCATTTCCACAATACACAACTCCTGTTTAATCGATGTATAAATGCCGTGCCTAATGGTAACTTTCTCGTTAAATGTACATAGGAGGAGTTGGTGCCTTCGACTACACTGATGCAGTGTCACTAGAGAAGGGGGGCATCACTGTTCTTTTCCCAACCTTTTTCTTTGTTTTGTTCTATTGTGTGAGTGATTCATCCTGTGCAACCTTTTCACTTTGACGTCCGAGACGAAGGGGCTTGTGTAAGTTTCACTCTAACATCCGAGACGAAAGGGGCTCGTGTAAGTTTCTACTTAGTAACCGCCAAGACGGAGCGTGTGTATATGATTAGGGTATGAACACTGAAGTATTACTGGGAGACGTATCTTAAATCTCAGACTCCTTTTGGAACCTATAGCCTAGGTCCTACTTGCTTTAGGGCAGGGGTCGGGAACCTATGGCTCGCGAGCCACATGTGGCTCTTTTGGGAACTGCATGTGGCTCTCGGACAAACCTGTCATTTGTTTACTCAATAAGCCATGAATAATTTTGTTGCGGCACTAAATTAAAAATGGACCTACTGAAATCGAAAAGTTAAGATAATATTCAAAATATAAAGTATGATCGCGCATTTAATCCATCCCAGGTCCGATCAGCTGAGCCAAGCACAGGCCTTCGACGAAGGCTACTGTACAGATATGAAAAACGCGTTTTTTTATTGGACAATGCCGTGCCAGCGCTGGGTCGTGTCGTGTGAGATAACATTCCATCCGTAATGCTTTACCTAAAGTTCAGCTGGCTAACGGTTGTATCCAAAACAAAGAAACTGTTCACCACCGTGCCATTATGATGGCAAATCAAGTGGAGGAAACGCAAGTGAGGGATATAAATGCAGCGCTGTACTTCTCCCTCGATTACAGGAAGAACTTTTGCTGAATCAACTGACGTAAGTCTTTCCCAGTTTAGTGTGATTGCGAGATAACTGGTGCCACAATGCGAAGGCAAACGTAGGGTTGCCATTCGTCCCCTGAAATACGGAATCGCCCTGTAGCCTATTTGGCGGTTAAATCATGCGTTCTGTATTGGGGACGCATGTCGGTAAGGGACGCGCTTTGTAGGGCATTTTCGCGAATTACTAAAAATAGACATGTCAGCCACATATCAACTGTAAAATGTTAACTATGTCAGCGCGACCAAGATGAGCATCCTGTCTTGAAGTTCTCTCTCCCTCCCTCCTCCCTCCTCATGCACCTTCCCTGTGTCTGTCTGATGGCTAGAATAGAAGCACCTCCGTCATTCTCATTGCTCATTGGCAACTCCGATGCATAAAAGATAGAAACTTAAGGTAATGCATGCGCGTGGCTTCTTAAATGCACATCAGCACATCTACAAGTAGTTTTAGTTCTTCTTTCGTTAGCTCTCCCTTCTTGTCCCCAATGCAAGCGTTACTTTTATTCCCTTCTGTGCATGACAATTAGCATTAGAAATAATGGCGAAAATGGTATGGCTCTCACAAAAAATATTTTTTTAAAAATGGGCGTTTATGGCTCTCTCCACCAAAAAGGTTCCCGACCCCTGCTGTAGGGGGAGACCAAAGACGTGTGTCTAACAGGCTTGTGTGTGTGTGTGGTGGCCATTACCAATTTTGCCCTTTTGGCAGTTTGTTTTCTTTTGTACAATTTGATTTACTAACTTTGTTTGCCGTGCAATTTCTGTTATTTGGTCTACCCCTCGTGCAATTAGCACTTTTGCATAACTAGCACATTTGCACATTTTTGTATCTTGAGATGACGTGCCTATAAATGCTGTTAAAGTTCATATTCTATATTTATATTTGACTGAGCCCGTGAGGCATACTTTATGTGCAGAGATTCATTACGATACGAAATAAGAGATTCATTACGAAAAGAAAGAAAATAAAAAGAACTCTGAATTGTATGACAGTTGTATCTCTTGTTATTCACTAACCTGTTGCGGGGAAAGTCAAATCAAGTGTTTGATGGTTGGGTTCTCTCACCCTAACAAATGAGAGTGGCGTAGTCACTAAACATCTTAAAAACATCTAAAAATATTTAAAAATATTACGGTAAAGAGATAACTCAGGCCACATTAAAGATTTATGTAAAGGTTTATATGTCAAATTTCCTGCGGTGTGACTGTAACATTAATGAAACAATATATAATAATATATATATAAATTAACCAACAACATTTTGAATAATGTATGAAGCATTTGGTATGATTGCATAAATCTTAACTTTAGATTAAGATATGTGAATGTGGAAAAAACTCAAGACAGTAATATTAACTACAAGTTCAATTTCGTAACACAAATTGCGTCCTGTGGGGTGACATGTATGTCAATGTTTGTGAATGGGCAGCTGCAAGGCCAACTACAAGGGTCTTAAAGACTGGCTCCTAACCAGTCAGTACCTCAGTTATTGGAGAGTGCTGTGGAAGTTTAAGGTGACTCTTAACCTCTTAATATGTCTTCATATTGCAATCTTTCTGTCACGCAATGCTTAGGTTCATTTTATGGTGTCCTGTGGTGTGACTGCTCTTATAGGAGGAAAAAAAAGTTTTTTTTATTAATGAAAACACATATTAAGATTAAACACAATATCATTATAAAGTTAGCATGAGCTCAGATGTCAGTCATGTATACAAAAGGATTAAAATGGCCATAATGCAGTGAATTCCCTGTGGTGTGACTCCATTTTCCTGCGGTGTGACATGCCTATGCGATGTGTGGATGCAGGACACATTATCCCAAAAAGGGCAAAAATAAGGTGAAATTCCACAGACCACTAACTGCTTTATTTTTTCTATTTTTTTTCAAATTTTTATCCATCATTTTTTTCAGGAATTTGAAAAACTTTTTTTTTTTTTTTGCGTTACGCCCTTAAACGTCAACCACCCAAGTACTTGCAACAATGTTCAAATGACTCGGAATGGCTCGGAATGACAATCAAATACTGTCGGAATGGCGGTATGTCGGTTGCCCCCCCTTTCAAATGCATTATGTATCATCCCCTGTAAGGTGTTAGTGCCACTTGAAGGTGTTCGGGTCCACTGTACCTGCTTTTAGAAAAATCATAAAACAACAAGAGAAAAGAAAAACGTAGCTCCTGTGCACCCTCATGTTCCATTCATTATGTTTCATTTCCGTGAATGTGTCTTTTCGAGAGTGAGTGATACAGAGATAGAAAGATAAAG
>NC_085872.1:46561667-46584167 GCF_034702125.1 Engraulis encrasicolus
AAAAAGATTTTGGAATGAACGTGGGAACTGTGTTAAAAAAATATAAGAGTCTTGGCATCATAACCATCTTAACAGAATTAATCCTACCCGCCAGTGATATAGGGAGGCCCTCCCACCGCTTCATGTCGTCTTTTGCCTTGCCAAGGGCAGGTTGTAGATTCTTTTTGTATAAGTCTGTAAACTTTCTAGTGACAAGCACACCAAGATAGGTAAAGGAATCAGTTGCTACTTGAAACGGTATTTGTCTTAAAGGGAGTAGGGACACGCCTGCATTGATGGGGAAAAGTATGCTTTTAGTTAAGTTGATTTTATAGCCTGATACCTTGCCAAATGAATGGATGACATCCAGAGCAACAGGGACTGACGTAAGAGGATCGGAACAATACAGGAGCAGGTCATCTGCAAAAAGGGACAGTTTATGTGTGAGGCCTCCACGTTCAATACCCCTAAAGTCCTCTCGCTGCCGGAGAGCAACTGCTAATGGCTCAATTGCCAGGTCAAACAAAAGAGGGGAAAGAGGGCATCCCTGTCTTGTACCTCTCTGTAAGGGGAAGTATTCTGAAATAACAGAATTCGTCCGTACTGCAGCCTGTGGTGCTGAGTACAGGACTTTAATCCAGGAGACAAAGTTAGAATTGAAACCAAATTCCTGAAGGGCAGTGAATAGATAATTAAATAGGATGCAGTCAAACGCCTTAAAAGCATCGAGAGATAGAACAGCTTCAGGAGCTGGCCCTGAGTCAGAGTAAATTATGTTGTATAGCCGGCGAAGATTTTCAAAAGACTGCCTTCCCTTTACAAAGCCTGTCTGGTCAGGATGTATAATATTAGGCAAGACCTTCTCCAGGCGCAGTGCAAGTACTTTTGCTAGAATTTTATTGTCGCAACACACTAGGCTTATAGGTCTATATGAGTCACACATTGCAGGATCCCGCCCATCCTTCAAAAGGACTGATATGACTGCCTGTGACATAGTGGGGGGAAGTGAGCCTAACTGCAAGGCCTCTGCATAGACTTTACGCAGCATGGGTGATAGTTGCTTATAAAATGCTTTGTAAAATTCAATCGGGAAGCCATCAGGCCCAGGGGCTTTGCCAACCTTCATAGACTTGATTGCCTGGTTGATTTCTGCCTCAGATATATCCCCTTCTAAGGATGACGTATCTTCAGCACTTAATTTTGGGAGTTGAATACTCTGGAAGAATTCAACAGAGTTAGAGTGGTCAGTTGCAGTTGCAGAATACAGTTCCTCATAAAAAGACTTAAACTGATTGTTGATGGCCATCTGAGCTGAGGTGGTGTTACCTGTTGAATCGCGCACTTCTGCTATGATACTGTTGGATGCAGACTGCCTAAGTTGGTGACATAGTAGTTTACCTGCCCTTTCTCCATGCTCATAGTGGGTCATTCTGGACTTCAGGTAAAGACTCTGAATGTATGCAGAGGATAGGGAGTCAAACTCTGTTTGCAGTGCAATACGCTCCTTATAGAGGTCAGCAGATGGCGCCACTGCATTCTTCTCATCAATATCCCCAATAGTTTTAATAATTTCCTCCACGCGCTTAGTCCTTTCTCTCTTAACACTGGCAGCATAAGATATAATTTGGCCGCGAAGATATGCTTTCAATGCCTCCCATATCGTTCCTAAGCTTGTGTCAGAGCCCATGTTCACCTTTAAAAAAACATCAATATTCGTTGACACAAATTTAATAAACTCCTCATCAGAAAGAAGGCTTGTATTGAGTCTCCATGTTCTATGTGTGTGTACACAATCAGGAAAACAAAGACTCATTACTACTGGGCTGTGGTCTGAGATGACAATACTTTCATATACAATGGAGTTGAGAATATTGAGTAATTTCTTGTCAAGGAGAAAGTAATCTATTCTGCTGTATGACTGGTGAGCAGGGGAGAAAAACGAAAATGCCTTTGTCAATGGATTCTTAAACCGCCATGGATCCACCAACCCATAATCCTCAATAAAGGAATTAATGGTTCTAGCCGAGTTTGTCAGTGGCCTACTGGTAACAGCTGAACGGTCAAGCGAGCTATGGAGGACACAGTTCCAATCTCCAGATAATATTAGCTGATGAGAGTTTAAGTCTGGCAATACAGAGAGAAAATTCTTAAAGAAGTTGGTATTATCCCAGTTAGGGGCATATACACAGGCCAATATAACAGGTGTATTATACAGATGACCCTGCACAATGACAAATCGCCCATTATTGTCAGTTATAACATTAGTTTGCACAAACTGTACATTTTTCCGAATCAGAATAGCAGCTCCTCTACTCTTACTTTGAAATGTTGAATGGAAAATTTGAGAGAACCCGTCACGGTTAAGTCTAGAGTGGTCTTTTGGGCATAGATGGGTTTCTTGTAAATACACAATATCACCTTTAAGCTTTTTTAAATGGGAGAATACTTTACTACGCTTCACTGGGTGGTTAAGGCCCTTCACATTCCAGCTTACAAAAGAGGTGGCAGCACTGCCGATCCGAGGAGACATCATGGTGGATGAAGAAGTACATTAAGCCTGACTGGGACAAGGATGGGGGACAGGGGAGGAGGTGGGTGAGAGGGAAAAAAGAAACTGAAATGAAACACAAGACCATAACATAAACTACCAACAAAACAATGAGTAAAAACGTTAAACTGATTGATATGTGTCAAAGCGACACATTGGACCGTATGTCCACAACCCATAACACTACTATGCCGGTCTCTCGACAACAGAAGAGAGACCGCATCCACCCTCCTAAAACACTGAATTCTCAGAATGAACAGCATACCTAGCGAGAGCCTCGCCAGAACATTGCATGAAATATCATTATACACAATATTAGTTAGATTGAAACGAACAATTATTCAAAATGCGGAGAGAAAAAAAACAACACTGAAATACCAACGTGAAATGTAGAACTGATAGGGTCAATCTTAGAACCACGCTCGGAGACGCACAGACTCAAGTTTGCTACGCTCTACGAGTAGTTATTACCTGCTAAATGCTTAAGAGGCTACATCGTAGTACCGGTAAGTTTATCAGCTACAAGAAATACACAATAAACAAAATAACCGAGTGGTCTACCTCTTGTGTGCATATGAAAACAACGTTGTAGACTGACGGCAGGTAAAGGAAAAGCATAGCTGTTATATCCGTTCAGGCTAGTTCGACTGTGCAGTCAGCATTGTGTTATGCCTGTATTATGTTGTGTTCTATTGCTTGGGTCTTGCCCGGGGTTCGGGGAGTTTGAGCTAGATAAACACGATGAGTTAACGTCACAATCCGTGTGTCAGTGTGCTTCATTTACTACACGTTTACAAACGTAACATTGGCGACGAGGATGGCTGATATAAACCTCCCACCACCGGCACCGTTTCTCGCACTGCCGGGTGAGCCACCGATTCCGTGGACCCGTTGGATTAAGTCTTTCGAAACTTTCCTACTAGCCGTGGGACTCACCGATGTGCCTGCTGCACGCAAGAAAGCGCTGCTGCAGCATTGCCTAGGAGCCGAGGGTCAGCGTGTGCTCGGAGCACTGGAGTCAGGTACCGTCAGTGATTACAAAAAAGCACTTGAACTTCTTGATGCCCACTATGCAGCCCCGCAAAGCGCCCTTTTGCGTTGATTTCTGTTTCGCCAAAGACACCAGTTGTCTGGTGAGACTGTACATCAGTACGTAGCAAACCTGCGTGCATTAGCCAGCTCATGCAAGTTCGGTGCACTGCAGGATGAGATGATTCGCGACCAGCTCATAGAGCGTACGAACAATGCAAAAGTGCGCGAGACTCTCCTGTTGGAAGATGATAAGTTAACACTCGAAAAAGCGATGACTATTGCTTTCCAAATAGAGAGTGCAGCCACATACACATCTGCCTTGTCGAATCCACAAGCAACCGCTGCATATCCCACACCGTCACCTACGCTAGCATTACCTGAGCCTAGCCAGAGCGAGATGGAAGCAGCCGACTCCCCAGCGATCCTAATGCTCCGACGTCAAACTCGCTCGCGGCCACGCCCACAGCCTCCCTCTCCACAGCCTCCTCCACCACCACCTCCTCCACGATCGTGTAATAATTGTGGGTCGTCCTCCCACCAGTCCAGGGCTCAACACTGTCCTGCTCGAGGACAAATATGCCGAAACTGTGGCAAACGCAATCACTTTGCCGCTGTATGCCGCTCTGCCCCAGCTGAATCACACCATGCCACTGTCATTCACAATGTCAATTCACAAGTAACCTCATTTAAAACATGCTCAGTGCAGCTGAATGATGTGTGCATTCCACTCCTCGTGGACACTGGCGCAAGTGTATCTCTCATGAATATGCACACATACAATTCCTTCTTCAGTGCACTGCCCCTGTCTTCCCCAACTACCTCACTGTCGGCTTATGGGGATGCAAAAATAGACCTGGTGGGGTCCATTAAACTGACCGTGGGGTATGGCAATAAGGTTGTGCCCAGTTTTCCCTTTCAAGTTTCCCGTCGGGGAGCCAACCTGATGGGTTTGGACCTCTTCTCAGCTCTGGGATTCTCCCTGGTGGACACAAAGGGAGCTGCAATTCTGGCTGTCACCACGCCATGGCAACAGAAGTGGCCGTCACTGTTCGAGGGCCTGGGCTGCCTTACAGCGTTCGCGCACCAGCCTCTGCTGAACCCTGCCGTCAAACCAGTCATCCAAGCCCTGCGCCGCGTCCCGCTGGCTCTCCGTGATGAGCTCTCCACTGAGCTCAAACAGCTGCTGGACGCCAATATCATTGAAGCTGTGGATGCATCGCCCTGGGTCTCAAATCTGGCGATAGCAAGGAAGAAGTCTGGGGGTCTGCGCGTTTGCGTCGACATGCGCACAGTGAACAAGGCGATTATCCCGGATAGGTTTCCCCTTCCTACAGCAGAGGAGCTCACCGCTCAGTTCCATGGCTCAACTGTGTTCTCCAAACTCGACCTCAACCAAAGCTACCTGCAGGTGCCCCTCCACCCCAGCAGCAGGAACCTGACAACCTTTGTGACTCACGTTGGGGTGTTCCGTTACACCCGCATGCCTTTTGGGATGAGCTCCGCCCCCAGCTGTTTCCAAAAAGTCATGGCATCGATCTTAGCTGGCATACCTGGCGTGGCCATTTACCTTGATGATGTTGTGGTTCATGGGGCCACCCCTGAGTGCCATGACAACCGCCTCCACAGAGTCTTTGCTGCCCTTAGCAAACACACACTTACACTCAACACTGACAGGTGTGTCTTCTCTGCACCAGCCATTGAGTATGTGGGTTATCGCGTGTCAGGGAACGGCATCCACCCACTGCAGTCAAACGTGGAGGCTATTCTGGCCGTCCCAGAGCCCACCTCAGCCACCCAGCTTGCCTCCTTTTTGGGGATGACGGGCTATTATCTAAAGTTCCTCCCACGCTACTCTACTACCACTGCGCCACTGCGACAGCTGCTGCGTAAGGGGGAGCCGTGGGCGTGGTCATCGGAGTGTTCTGAGGCTGTGCACTCACTCAAAACTCAGCTCACAACAGCCCCGGTGCTAGCCCACTTCAACATTGACAGCCCTACCTTGGTCACCTGCGATGCGTCGGCCACAGCCATCGGTGCAGTGCTGTCACAGATGCAGGGAGGTGTGGAGAAACCAATCGCCTTCGCCTCACGGGCACTGAGTCCTACTGAGCAGCGGTACTCCGTGGGTGAGCGTGAGGCATTAGCCTGCATCTGGGCCTGCGAGAGGTGGCACCTGTATCTCTATGGCCGCGCTTTCACCCTTAGAACAGACCACCAGGCTCTAACCGCTTTACTCTCAACATCTGGGACAGGCCACAGACCACTACGGCTACACCGCTGGGCCGACCGCCTCCACCAGTATAACTTTGACCTCAAGTTCACACCTGGCCGAGATAATGTTGTGGCTGACCTGCTGTCGCGCTCTGTCACGCCGCACCCTATCACATACACACACACTGACGCCGACCGTGCTGAACAGGACATTGTCCAGATGCTACACACTCCACTACAGACCACGGTATCACTACAGGAGCTAAAAGAGGCATCCGAGAGCGATCCTGTCCTCTCCCAGCTCCGTGACTACATTCAGAATGGCTGGCCTCACAGGGTGCCGGAGGAGCTGTCTGTCTTCTCCAGAGTGAAGCAGGAGCTGTCCTGCTGGAATGGGACTTGTGTAGCACGTGGCCTCAGCACAGTCATCCCTAGTGCCCTGCAGGCACGTGTTCTAGCCATGGCTCATGAGGGCCACCTGGGCATTGTGAAGTTGAAGCAGCGCTGCAGAGGCCTGGTCTGGTGGCCTGGGATAAACGAGGAAATTGAGGCCCTATGTAAAGACTGCACAGCCTGCTTCCTGAGTGGCAAGACAGGTCACCAGCCACCCCCACCCCTGCAACCACTGGTCTGGCCAACTCAGCCCTGGGACCACCTACAGCTGGACATTTGCGGGGAAATACAGGGTGTCCCTCACCACCAACGGTTCCTGGTCGTTGCGTATGACCTTCACTCGAAATGGCCCGAGCTCATGACCACTGGCTCAGTGACCTCTAAAGTCATAATTGACTTCCTCGACTCTCTCTTTGCTCGCTGGGGCCTCCCAAACACCATCACAACCGACAATGGCCCACAGCTGACCTCGGCTGAGTTCACCACATACCTCAAGGCCAAAGGAATCCGCCACATCCGTACAGCCTACTACCACCCTCAAGCTAATGGGGGGGTTCAACGTTTCCACCAGTCACGGAAAAACAGCCTTAGGGCACACCTGGTCCAGGGCTGGGCCTTTCCAGAGGCTCTACGTCACACACTACTCCACTACCGGGCCACCCAACACTCTACAACAGGGGTCTCCCCAGCATTCCTCATGCTTGGCCGTGAGCTTCGGCTTCCCCTGAACAGACTGAGCCCCGAAATGCCCCAGAGGCCACCACCCAAGGTCAGGGCCTCGGTTGCCCGTCAGCAGAGGCGCATGAAGCAGGCGTTCGACCACTCAGCACGCGCCAGGGCCCCTGACATCAAACCCACGGAGTGGGTCAGGGTCTGCAGGCCCCACAGAGGCAACAAACTCGCCTCATACTGGTCAGCCCCTCTCCAAGTCACTCGCCAGCTAGGCTCAGCCACCTTCCTGCTCAGCGACGGCAGCCGGTGGCATGCAAGCCGCCTCCGCAAAGTGGCACCTCCAATTCTCACACCGCCTGTGACACCACATACTACTTCTCTGGGTGGGCTGGATACTTCAGCACCGGAACTGGCCCCTCAGATAGTCCCTGAGCGAACCACAGGTACACCTGCCTACCTGCCACCACAAATGAGTACTGGCCCATCTACCAACCTGCCACCGATAACTGGTACCGCCAGCTCATCTACCAACCTGCCCCTGACAAGGGGTGCCAGTGCATCTGAGACCACCCAGTCACAGCTTTATGCCTCCCCTAGGCCCGTTCGCACTAGATCCCGTCCTGCATATTTGGAGGACTTTGACTCTACATTTCATGCTTGAAATTCAGTAGGAGGGGGGGAAAATGTTATATCCGTTCAGGCTAGTTCGACTGTGCAGTCAGCATTGTGTTATACCTGTATTATGTTGTGTTCTATTGCTTGGGTCTTGCCCGGGGTTCGGGGAGTTTGAGCTAGATAAACACGATGAGTTAACGTCACAATCCGTGTGTCAGTGTGCTTCATTTACTACACGTTTACAAACGTAACAATAGCCCCGGAGGATAACGTTATGACGACCTGTCATAACAATTGTTAGCCTGTCCGCCCCCCAACAATGATAACAGTTAGTTGGCTAGGATGCCTGACCACCGCGAAAGGATACCTGGACCATTACACAGGATGTGTAGCTCCCGTGAGACCCAGGGCAAAGTCCTTCGCCTGTGATGGATCATCAAAACGGTATTGTAGACCATCGACCTTGGTAACGACGTGCAGTACCGCGGGGTAGTTCAGTCTATATTCCACTCCAGCACAGTTCCTCAGAATCTTCTTAGCATCTCGGAAAGCCGCCCGCTGTTTCGCTACCGCCTGCGTGTAGTCGGGGAATATGCTGATCGTATCCCCGGCTGATGTTACCAAGCCCTTCTTCTTAGACGCTGCTCGCAGGATCGCCTCCTTTTCCTGGAAATAGTGGCACTTTATCACGAAGGCGCGCGGTGGTTGATCGTCGTCGGGGCGGGTACGCAATGCCCGGTGTGATCGGTCCAGGGTCGGGAAGCTGTCAAGCCCTAGTGTCTCCTTCAGCAGCCCTGCCATGAACGGCAATGCCGCCTTCCCTGACTCACGTCCCTCCGCAATCCCAGTGATGCGAAGATTACATCTCCTTGACCTGGCCTCGAGGTCCTCATTCTTGTCCGCTACCAATTTCAATGCCTTTGACAACTTCTCGATATCCTGCTCCAGTCTAGCGATGACATCGGAGTATCTGCTACAGGCGGATTCAAGGCTCTCCACCGTAGCCTCCAGAGTCTTGGTCCGGCTGCTAACCTTGTCAATGCTGCCCCTCAGCTCGTCCCTTAGCTGCGAGATGTGCTGTTTCAGCTCCAATGACTGTGTTTTGGCGTTCTCATCTATCTTATTCAGCAGATCCTCACGAAGACTCTGAATCGCAATCAAAATGCCATTTGAGGGCTCACTGCAGCAGGGTCCATGGTCCATGGTGTTAGCATTGACGTTAGCATTGGCGCCTAATTTAGTGCTAGCTGGGCGCTTGTTCTTAGGTGACATCGTAGAAACTGAGGTATTTACTGATAACGGAGATATAAAAACAATTGATGACAAACAAACGTCAAATAATTTAGACAGACTGTACAAACAAAACAAAAAAAAATGCGCTGCAAACCTAACTAATACATACGAATATTCAAATCTGGCGACGAGCCCAAAAACCCACAACCTCACTCGGCGCTGCTCATACCGGAAGTCCCCTTTAACATAATAAACAAGGTGGGATTTATATCTTAAATGAGTCATTATGACTATTAAAAAAATAAATAAATAAATTATATGGGGTGTCTGTCTTAAATGTGTAATGTCTTTAAATGTGTAACTGTATTTACAACGGTGAAACTGAAGACAAGTTTCCACACCTGTGGACAATAAAGACTCAAATCAAATCAAATGTTATTCCAGATCCCAGTGCACACCAAAGGATCCAGAGGGGCTTTCAGGAGCTCTGATCAATGTGGCAAAGCACCTGGGCAACCTGAAGTTCAGAGTCTGGGAGAAGATGCAGGAGATTGTTCAATACAGTGAGTACACACACACACACACACACACACACACACACACACACACACACACACACACACACACACACACAGCTACTCCTGTCATGTGATATACAGTGCTGACTGAAGTGCATACTGTTACTGTACTGTTACCATGAATTCAAGTCCCTCTCTGCAGCTCCTGTCACTCTGGATTCCAACACTGCACTTCTAATAATAGTGACCATCATTCACATCCCTACACACACCACTCAGTGTTCATCTCATGTGTGTGACCACCATTCACATCCCTAACACACACCACTCAGTGTTCATGTGTGTGACCACCATTCACATCCCTAACACACACCACTCAGCTCATGTGTGTGACCTCCATTCACATCCCTAACACACACCACTCAGTGTTCAGCTATGTTGTGTGTTCTTCCTCTCTGCAGCTCCTGTCACTCTGGATCCCAACACTGCATATGATAGTCTCATCCTGTCTGAGGATCTGACCAGTGTGAGACGTGGTGATAAGAGACAGCAGCTTCCTGATAACCCAGAGAGATTTGATGAGTATAGCAGTGTGCTCGGCTCTGAGGGCTTTAACTCGGGGGCTCACTGCTGGGATGTGGAGGTAGGGGAGAGCACGTGGTGGCAGGTGGGTGTGGTGACAGAGTCTCTCCAGAGGAAGGGAGACTACACCTCCATGAGTGGAAGATGGTTTGTTCAGTGCTATGATGGTAATTATTGGGCATATGCCCCACCACTTGAAACTCTCCTCACAGTGCAGCAGAAACTCCAGAGGATCAGAGTACATCTAGACTGGGACAGAGGAGAGCTGTCATTCTCTGAACCTGATAGTAACACACACCTACACACCTTCACACACACTTTCACTGAGAGAGTATTTCCATACTTCAATATTGGAAAGTTCCCTATGAGTGTGCTACCAGCGAAGGTCTCAGTAAGAGTAGAGTAGCACAGCTTCCTGTGGTCAGGGTAATACAGTGTGCGTGTGTTTGTGTGTCTGTGTGTGTGTGTGTGTGTGTGTGTGTGTGTGTGTGTGTGTGTGTGTGTGTGTGCGCATGCGTGTCGCTTTATACTGCCATGCTCCACATGTCAGTTTTCTTGTGTGTGTGTGTGTGTGTTTGTGTGTGTGCGTGTGTGTGTGTGTGGTGTGTTGGGGGTTGCATCTCTGCACTCCTCTTGCGGTACTGGACTACAACTGGACATCTGTGAAACCTTAGTCATCTCTATCTTATCTTTCTCTATTACTGCAACACTCTACATCAGTGGTCTCCAATTATTTTTCTCCAAGGGCCAAATTATAAAGCGCAAGTGAGGCTGCGGGCCAAACCAACGCCCCAACCCAATGAGAAACAAGTTAGATGTCTGGACAGAGAACAGATTTTTCGCTTTTCTGTTTTCCCTCCATGTCACTGTCTGGTATGGGACTGTTAGCATAAGATCTAACTCTCTGTGAATGCTTTGGAGAGATATAACTCACTGACATTTTAGTGATGGAAAATCACACACATTTAGGCTACTGGATGTTTTGATTTGTTATGATCTAATGGCGAACCAAATGTTTGCCATATCCGGGTCAGATTTGGCCCGCGGGCCTTTGTTTGGAGACCAAGGCTCTAGATGTCTCTACACTCTTTTATACACTCCTGCCACATAGTGTCTGTCTGGACTAGAACCATTGTCTGCATCTAATGAAATATAATAATCTCTATCCAATTCATCTCTTAACACTCTCTACGTATCCACAAGTGTGGTTCAATTTCATATCTATCTCACACTGTTAGATGAAAAATGGTTGTGGTTGAAGTATCTACGTGTAAACACTAGTAATATGATGCCTCCCTTTCATGCTGTCTTGCCTTTTGTCATGGGAAATCATCATAAAACATACATACTGTACATAAATTGTAATAAAAATGTTATTTTGGTTGATGAATACAATACTTTGCTATCTTTGTGAGTCCCCATGAAGGAAATTGAATAAAAGTGACATCTGAAAAATGGAGGCCTCCCTTTATTTATTCTGCTGAGTGATTTGTTGGTATCTATGCAAATAACAATGCAGGTCTGGTTAATGGATTAATTATGAATTAATTTGGTACTTTCTTAAACACACAATGCTCCTCCAAAGTACTGGTCATTACCTGCAATTTCACTCTCAATCCGTACAAAAGAGATCAGGTCCAAATTCAGCCCAATTCTGCACATTGTAATAGCCTCAGGTGATATACTATACACAGTAAATTGTGTAGTGTTAAAATAACACTTAAAGAGTTAAAATTAACACTGTTCTAGTGTCTATTTGGTCCTGCTCCAGATCAGTGTTAAACACTGGTGTTAGATTTATAGTGTTAAGCTAACACTATAAAGAGTAAAGCAGTTTCGGGGAGCATCCCTACTAACATTTTTTAGTTCTAAGCAGGTTCCTGGAACACAAGCCCTTGGTTCCAGTTTAGTTCTGGGTACGTCCCCAGAGAGTCATGTTTGGTTATTTTTCCGTTCTCACTTGGTTGGCAGGAAAGTTTAATTTTCGTTCCTAGAATGTTATATGTGTAGTTCCCATTCCGTTCCCTTATTGTTCTCTCACCGTCACTTTATTCCTGTTCATGTCATGTTTGTTCCCTTGCCATTCCCATATGGTTCCCTTAACCTTGTTGGTTGCATATTTGGTTCCTTAGACATGCTCCTGATGTTCCCCCAACCTTGTTTATTATTGTGAATGTGTTTTGGTCCTGCCCCACTATCTCTCACCATAGTTGAGGTACCCTGATCATGGTAATTAAGCACCTCCCATCCTCCACCATGACTGAAACACCCTGCGCCTGGCATCAGTTTGCCACACTGCTCTCTTAAGATAATGTTTAAAGTTGCTGAAAACATGTAAAATGTCTATATTTTACATATCAGTCTATGCTGTACTGCACCACAATGTGAGAGAAATTTCAGCTGAGCATGTATGAACACAATCTAGTGGGGATTAATACCAAATGTTTTCCTTAATGAAGTTTAAAATATAACCATACCATCTACTTCAAGTGCACAATGGAGCAAGCAATGTAACATGTGCTGTTACTGACTAGCTCACAAAGCAAGGCACAAGATGTAGCTAACAAATGCCATAAGCCAAAAGCGCCTTTAGCTTGCTTGCAAACATCAAGTGCACAATGGAGCAAACAATGTAACATGTGCTGTTACTGACTAGCTCACAAAGCAAGGCACAAGATGTAGCTAACAAATGCCATGAGCCAAAAGCGCCTTTAGCTTGCTTGCAAAGCAGGTAAAAAAGCGCTATGCTGTGCCATGCTGACCAGCCAGCAGGCAGGCAGGCAGGCAAATATTTAAAGCACTGTGACAGTCCAGGTTTATATACAGGCTCAAGAGTACCATGTGACCAGATTGATTAGGAGTTTTTCAGGTGCAAGCAATTGAGTCATGATATACCAGCCCTAAGTAATTAGGTTTGGCCAGGCGCTGATGGACAGATTGGTTGTGAGGGGCCTGCTTGTTACCGGCAAAGGTGTAACAAGTTCTCAAGTTATTTCTTTCACTCAACACATCTTTTGTGTGATGTTGTGTGCACAGCCAAACCTTAGATCAACCCAACCAAGTTGAGTTAAATGAATGAAATGGAATAAATAATAAAAAAAAAAGATTGTGTACATGATTAAATCTGGAGGAAATACTGTTACTAATATGTAGACGTATATGATTTAATCGGGTGGACAGTCATCATTGCTTATGCTCTGAACAACACAGTATAAACAAAGTTGGGGGAACATCAGGAGCACGTGTAGGGAACCAGACGTGACCAGACCTACAGTGAGTCCAATATGTATTTGATCCCTTGCTGATTTTGCCCGTTTGCCCACTAACAAAGACATAATCAGTCTATAAATTTATGATAATATGTATTCAAACATGGAGAGACAGAATATCAAAAAGAAATTCCAGAAAATAACTTAAAATAATATATTTTAATTTATTTGTATTTAATTTAGGCTAATAAGTATTTGACCCCTCTAGCTAAAGAAGATAAAATGCTTTGTGGCAAAGCCCTAGTTGTCTAGCACTGAGGTCAGATGCTTCTTTGAGTTGATGACAATGTTTGTGCATATAGTAGAAAATATTTTTGCCCATTTTTCTTTGCAGATTATCTCCAAAACATTAATAGTTTGTGGCTGTAGTTTGGCAAATGGGAGGTTCAGTTCTCTCCATAGAATTACTAGGGTTAATATTTGGAGACTGTCTAGGCCCCTTCACGACTTTAATATGCTTCTTATTGAGCCACTCCTTCGTTGCTTTGACTGTATGTTGTGTATTATTGTCATGTTGGGAGATCCAAAAATGGCCCAACCTTCAGTGTAGTGGTGGAGGGAAGGACGTTTGCACTCAGGATTGCACATTACATGTCTCCCTCCATCCATTCGTTGACGATGTAAAGTTGTCCTGTGCCTTGGCCAGACAAACACCCTCAAACCATAACGATACCACTTTCATGCATGATGGTGAGGAGGGTGTTCTTAGGATCATAGACAGCAGTACTCTTTCTCAAAACACATTGAATTGTGTTAATGCCAAACAGCTTGATTTTGGTTTCATTTGACTACAGCACCACCTCATCATATCCTAAACCAGCCTGATGTCTGTTGGCAAACCTCAGGTGGGACTGCACAGGTTCCTTCTGACCTAGAGTTACCATGTGTGCACTACAGGATTTTAAACCTCTGTGGCATTAAGTTCTACCAGTAGTTTTCTCAGTGATTTTGGTCCCAGTAGCTTTGATATCATTGCCTAGTTCATCCCGTACAGGTCTAGGGTGCTTTCTTTCTGTTCTCATGGTTATCAAATCCCTACAAAAGGTCAAATCTTGTATAGAACCCCAGACAGGCTGATGGATAGTCATTTTGTATTCCTCACATTTTGGAAGAAATGCATCAACAGCTGGGTCATTAATACCCGTCTCTTTCTTGTGGCTTTGCAGCCCATTTAATCTTTGTTCATGTCTAAAATCTTGTCCCTGATATCATTTGACCGCTCTTTGGTCTTTCCCATGATGGTGAGGTTGGAGTGTGACTGATTCACTCATACTATGGACTGATTCTGCTGATTAAATGTGTCTTTTATGCATGTTACCATGTACAGGTGTCTTTCATTCAGATGACAAGTTGATCGGAAGTGCCCATCTGGTCTGTGGGCCCGGAACTGTAATCAGTTGGCAGGGGATCAAATACTTATTTTGCTCGATGAAATGGAAATAAATTAATATATATTCTCTTCAGTTAATTTCTGGATTTTCTTTTTGATATTCTGTCTCTCCATATTAGAATACATATTATCATAACATTTATTGACTGATCATGTCTTTGTTAGTAGGCAAACCAACAAAATCAGCAAGGGATCAAATACATATTGGACTCACTGTATAATGTAACCATCAAGTTTATGGGAACCATATGGGAAAGATAAGGGAACAAACATGAAAAGCAATTAAGGTACGGTGAGAGAACGGTGAGGGAATGGAATGGGAACCACACATATATCGTTCTGGGAAGTTAAATTAAACTTTCCTGGCAACCCTGTGAGAACCGAAACAGAACCAAAAATGACGTATCCGAAACGTATCCAGAACCGAACCGGAACCAATGGCTGCTTGGTTTTTACTGTAACCAAAGGGAACGTTTCTAGGTGGTAGATTTTGGTTTGGTAATAACCCCAACCTTTAGAGAACCAAAAGTCAAACGTTCACTTTACGTTCTCTGTTACTAGGGCATACAATGGCGCAGACAAACTCCATCACCTTGAGGAGGCGGGGGCTCTCTGGAGTACTTCTAACTCCACACAATTTAACAACTTCATTTGTCACTGACACTGGAGAGCATCTCACTCCATTTGGTGTTGGAATTACTCCAATAGTGTTAATAAGCCTTAACACTGCAAAATTAACACTGGCAAATTTACTGTGTACATATACAGTATACAGTATATGTCAGGTAAAACATTACATAACATTTTACTTAGCTAACACTTTCATTTTTATTCAAAGCAACGTAGTTCTTATTTTTTACAGGATATTGGTTACAGTTCTTGGAGCAATGTGGGGTTAGGTGTCTTGTTCAAGGGCACTTCAGCCATGGACGGAGATGTAGAGAGAGGTCAAGGGGGGATTTGAACAGGCAACCCCAAGATTGAAAGGCCAACTCTCTAACCACTAGGCCACAGCTGCCCAAATCACTCTCAATTCAACCTCTACAACAGTGTGCCATCCACCAAGAGGGCCTTCATCTCCCAGCACTTCCTCTGATTCTGAACCCCAATGACCAGGGCCAGATTAACATGGCCAGGGGCCCTAGGCTACAGGTTGCTGTGGGCCACATACGGAACAGACACAGAAATTCTGCGACAAAACAGCACTAGTGGAGTGGGGTATTGTCCAAATTTGACACTGAAATTTTACTAACGTACACTTTGAAGGAAAGAAAAAAGCTTGTAAACAAAGTGCAAACATGGTACAGGCTCCAGCCAAGCAGATCAAACAACCCTGCTGATGGTGTAGGACTCCACGTCAAGAAGAGACTTGCAAGGAGGGGTCTCACAGGGCTCCAGGGTATGGCAGATTTTACATCACACAAAATATATGTATGTGTAATAATGATTTTGGAGGAAATACATGGTATGTTAAGTATATCATGTAAACTCTACATCAGGGTTTGGCAATTAGGTTTGGATGCGGGCCGATTTTTTTTTCTGACAAGGGCATCGCGGGCAGGCTATGGCCATAGCTTTCTAGTTTCTACTGGTAAAAACCATAAATGCAATTAATTTCTGCCGTAACTTATGTATACAATTGCAGTTGTTTATTGTTACAACATGTTTCATTAGCTGAAGATTGCTAGCTATCGATGCAAAATTTAGTTGTCAAAAGCCATGCAACCAAAAGTTGATTCCCGAATGCAGGACAATCAAAGAAGCATGCAACTGTGGCGCAGCGCGCTAAGCCCCCCACATTTGGACTTGCATGCCCAAGGGATGCACCCAGCTCGAATCCGGCCTTTGTCATTTCCCATCCCTACCCCATCTCTCTCTCCACATTCACTTCCTGTCGCTCTTCGCTGTCCTATCTGAAATAAAGGCAAAAAACCCCATAAAAATATCTAAATAATACAAATATCTAAATAATAAATGTACTCTACTCTACTACTCTACTAATCACACATAGCTTCTAATTACACATTTTTTGTGTTGGTCTTTGTTCTAGTGTACAGTGTTGCCCTGCGTTGGACTTATTTTGGCCATATTGTGAGTCTTATTGCATGAATATCATATGACATGAAATACATTGTAACATTGCATTACAAGAAAGTTTGCCCTGCTGAAGACTGGTCTGCAGCCCAAACGCATAGCTACCATAGGCATCGGCGTTATCCATTAACACTCTAGATGTCTACTTTGTTGTTTTCAATGCATTTTCCCATTGGCAACTACCGTAGTTGCTAACAGGCTAATGTTAGGTTCAAACCCTTAACATTTGTAAATATGAAAGACCTGAAATGAAAGACACAGAGAATCAGTAATTAAGTTTCAAGCCGGCTTGGAGAGCGAGTGGGAAGAACCGTCAGCGACCATTTTCCCCAGTCGTTCTAACACTGAAATATCTCCAAGCCTTATTTATTGAAGGAATGTCCCTGATTACATTTTGGTATCTCTTCCCGCTAAGGAGGGGGGCGTTCACCCAGGAGAGAGATGAATTCATTCACACACACACACACACACAAACACACGAACACACAGGCCTTGGCCTGCCATGTGGAGATGCAACTCTGTTGTGTTTGGGCATTCCATTGTTCTGGTACAGATAAAGTCCTCGCACAGTCCAGTAATCTTCTGCTTAGCCTTGAACAGGAATTCTTGAATGCGAAAGGGCACATTTGTGCCAAGGCAACATGTTTGCTCTCATAAAGAATAAAATACAGTTCCAACAGCTAACCACTTCTCTTTTGAGAAACTCACCCCTGGTTTGCAGCCCAAATGCATAGCCGTTATCCATTAACACTCTAGATGTCTACACATGTATCCACGCTTGTAGGTTTTGATTCCACGCGTCTCAAGGCCAACGCTGACATCTAGTGGTGCTTATTGGTTAGTTTTATTTTATATTTACATGTAGAGATAGAGGTGTGTGTGTTTGTGTGTGTGTGTGTGTGTGTGTGTGTGTGTGTGTGTGTGTGTGTGTGTGTGTGTGTGTGTGTGTGTGTGTGTGTGTGTGTGTGTGTGTGTGTGTGTGTGTGTGTGTGTGTGTGTACCCGATCCAAAGGAAGAGGTGGAGCTTGCTGCAGAAGTCATGACAGGAGGTTGTAAATAGTTCTCACCAGAGCCATACAGAGGGGAGAGTCGGGCAATCTCCGCTGTGTGCTAAGGCCGACTTCCTCATTAGCAAAATTAGCTGTTTTAGCTTCTCAGTACTGCTCAGCGTTGCGAATGTTAGTTCCTAGTAGTGGGCGTAGCACACAGCAAATGCAATGCGATGCAATGCAGGGAATATGACAAGACTTGCTGTTCGTAGTAATAACTTCAGATAAACATCACAGATGGTAAAACTGTTGTGATTATCACCACTGAGACAGTTGATGGTTTACATATTTGTGGTGATTACCCCGCAGTATAGTTCGTTAGTCCTTATTTTTGGCTGTTAATGTGGTGGTTCTATGTTGAGTCTATGGAAAGACAGCCGCTTTAGGAACAACCTAATCTCGCTGAAAGGCGGGGCTGCCATTTAATTCCTGGTCCTCCAATCGCGTAACTCTCCCCTCTGTATGGCTCTGGTTCTCACAAAAGAACAAAACAAAAAATCCTGTTCCCCGGACCTCCCCCAAAAAATCCTGTTCCCCGGACCTCCCCCAAAAAATCCTGTTCCCCGGACCTCCCCCCCAAAAAATCCTGTTCCCCGGACCTCCCCCCCAAAAAATCCTGTTCTCCGGACCTCCCTCCCAAAAAGTGCCAACGTTATTAGACCAAAAAACAACCCAAAAACTCTTGTATCAGCAACACAGCCATCCTTTAGGTGGAACTTCCAGGTGACACTCCTGTAAAGAGTGGGTTATTCATGTCAAGGATGTGTGAGCCTAACCCAAAACAAAACTCTAAGCCTATCCTTCCCTTTCAGTTTCAGTTTTACTTTCACCAGGAAGGGCTTTTGCCTGTGGGACTAAATACATTTTTGGGTAAATTTACTAAGTAGCCTATGTCTCCAAATGACCTGAAATGTGCCCCTAACAACATCCCCCAGACATTTTTTTGATCTTGCAAACAACGCTGTGATGCTTTCACCTGGCTTCTGCATACACGCACTCGGACACACAGACACAAACATAACAAAGATCACATGAAATAAAACAAAAAATGCACACACACACACTGAAATACACACACACACACACACAAACACGCACACAAGAAGTACCTGTTGCAAAAAAAAGCAACACACACAAAGTGGAATGACTGCTCCTGGGGGCGTATTACAGAAACTTCCTATCTTGAGAATCTTATCTTATCTGTCTAGTTACCGCGGCAACGGCACTTTAGGACAGAATTTAGGAAAAGCCTATTACAGAACGTCGTTTCCTATCTTGGTTTGCGCATCCCATCTCAAGTTGAGAAAAGTGTATTACAGAAGCATCCTAACTTACAAAAATCTTAAATAAATCATCCTAACTTTAGGATAACCCTTATTCTGTCCTAAGTGGTGTTTTGACAGTTATTTCAGTTATCAAGAAAATATGGCAGGGATTTTATCAGGTCTACAACGTAGGGAAAATCGAAATTTATACATAGAGAGGGCAATGCGGGACCCCGGCGACGTTTTACGGTTTGACGATCATATTTTAATAAGCCGGTACCGTCTGCCCTGGCACGTAATTATAGCCTTAACGGAACAACTTGAAAGACCTACGCGGCGACATGGGGCCCTGCCAGTAATTACGCAGGTAGGCCTAACGAATGCGCTTCTTTTTTTTGCCAAAGGCGATTTTCAGTCAGAAGTGGCTGACCTTTCATACATTTCACAGCCGGCAATGTCAAGAAATGTAGAGGAGGTGGCGACGGCAATTGGCCGTCTGGCAAACAGATATATTCGTTTCCCTGCTCGGCAGGAGATAACCGTTATAAAAGAGGCGTTTTACCTGCACTCCAGCATGCCGGGAGTGTTGGGGCTAGTGGACGGCTCTTTGTTCCCTATTAAAGCACCTACGAGAGAGCATATGTTTGCAGGAAGGGATTCCACAGAATTAATGTGCAAGCAGTGGGGGACCATAGGATGGTAATCCGCCATCTAGTGGCAAGGTGGCCCGGATCTGCCCAGGACTCGTTCATATTGAACACGAGGTGATGCACTTTTCTTGTTTCATATTAGGGCCTACATTATAGGCCTACACTAAATCTATCTAGGCTACTGTATCTAGCCTACTGTAGCCACTAACCTAGTTCTACTTTACTACTGCAGTGACCTAGACACTTACTTGGAGGAAGGGAATGTAAGTGGTTGACTGCAGTGGTGTAGTCTACTTTTTTATGGTGGGTATACTTATTTGAGCATTTTTGAAGTGGGTATACTGTATATATTTGTGCTATTCAAAACAATGGATCAATAAATTTTAAGTGGGTATACTGAAATCCCTGAAATTTAGAAGTGGGTAAACTCTGTATACCCACGTTCTACGTAGACTACACCACTGGTTGGCTGCTAGGGGACTCTGGGTATACATTGAAAGGACACCTCATGACCCCAGTGGTGGGTGAGCAGACTGCACCAGAAATGCGGTAGGCCTATGTGTAATGCAGTCTAAATATTCATATTGCAGTGACTTCTGTCTGCCGACACCACTTTGATTTTGCTGTCAATTTGTTTATTATTAGATACAATCAGGCCCACAACAAGTGCAGGTCAAGAATAGAGCGGCTGTTTGGAGTGTGGAAGAGCAGGTGGGCCTAAATGTTGCACCTTGTAGAAAATATCATATGTTATAATAAGTGTCATGTAACTTAATAGTGTACGTCTCACCCATAACCACTATACATTTGTCCAATACCAGATGGAGGTGTCATGACGTCAGTGGCGGCTACCTCCAATACGAGCCTGAAAAGGTGGTGCAATTTATCAAGGCCACGGCAGTGCTACACAACATTTGTAGGCTGGCTAACATACCAGACCCTGAATTGATCAACAATCAACAAGAGCTCCCAGAAGAGGCAGGGGAGGCCCATGCAAATGGGGTGGCTGTAAGGGCTCAGCTCATAAGAGACTTTTTTACAAGACCCTAAGTAATTTCAAAATATAGAAACTGTTGGAACTGTATTTACATGTTATCCTATAGTTAAGTGACAAACATTATGCCTTGGTAACAAATGTGCCTGCTTGCATTCAAGAGTTGTTTTTCACGGCTCTGAACTGTTCGTAGGCTCACTCTGCACCAGAACGATGGAATGCATCCTTGAGATAATCACCTGCAGCTTAACCCCAACAAAGTGCATCTTTTAGATAGCGGGCCAAGGCCTGTGTGTGTGTGTGTGTGTGTGTGTGTGTGTGTGTGTGTGTGTGTGTGTGTGTGTGTGTGTGTGTGCAAACTAGTCTCAACCGGGATGTGTGCCCCCACCCCTTAGCGGTTGAGATGCATTGTAATCATAGGGCTGTCCTTAATAAAATGGCTGGAGAGAGGGAGACTGCTTCAGAGTGACTTTAGAGATTGTACAAGCAGTTCTCTTTACTCGCTCTCCAAGCGCTTGACTTTAAATAACGATTCTCTGTGTCTCTTATGTTTTCAGATGTTTCAGATAACAAATGTTTAGGGTTTGAGCCTAACAGAAACAACAATAATAATAATAATAATAATAATAATAATAAAAAACAAATTCAATATTGGTACAATTAATGCATCTTTTTTTATTATTTAACCTATTTACAATTCGCTATGTTTTTTTTTCTCCCACTCAAATTTCTCTCTCTCCAAAGCCAATCTCTCCTTCTCTATTTCCAGTCGCTCCCGATAAAGCGCCAACTTCTCCCTCTCAATTTGGAGGAGGGCTTGTGTTTCCGTCTGCGTCTGCTGCTTCTTTTTTTCGAAATCCAAATTTTGAGCCGGCAGGCCCACCTCACAGCCTCCTTGTACACCTGATGAGGACAAGGACAGACAGGCATACATAAATAATGTATCATCTCAAAGAATAAGCCTATTGTTGCAACAGTCAGACATAAGCAAATATAAAAACACAACTGTTATTACATGTATGTTGTGCAACAGTAAGAACTGCAGGGAAACGTTCATTTACCACAGAAATTCCCAATGTACTACATAGGCTGTATTTAGATGTAGTGTTTAATTTGCAACATAAATTGGGATATGTTGGCATATGCAATGTTGTTATGTTCATCCCCTACACTAGGTGGAGCAAGATGTAGCTCTTATGCATCCGTATTATTTTAGTTTGTGTCCTATTACGCCACTAGGTGGCATGATCGGGACTAAAGGGACTGTACGGTAACCTTGAACCTCAGAAGAAGATACTCCACTGAAGTAACCGGTCACGTACCCTACTCTGCTCCTGCTTTTGTACAATCTTTAATATTCTGCTGCTACCTTCAGTAAACTTTATGAATTATATCACAACGCCTCTTCTTTACCACGAAACACAACATATTTTTCAAAGTTCATTTTTAATTGTGTTTCATATACAGTAGTGGACTCATTGGGGCTCGTCGGCAATTAATTGGATAACCCTAGTAACAGAGAACGGGAAAAAAAACGTTTGACTTTGGTTCTCTAAAGGTTTGGTTATAACCAAACCAAAAATCTACCACTTAAAAACGTTCCTTTTGGTTACGGTACAAACCAAACAAATACTAACGTTCTTGGACTTTCAGGGACCTACTCATATGAAACGTTAGCTAGTAGTTACGCTGCTACCAATCCTCAACGTTATGTTAAGTTGTTTTTCAGTTGTTTTCGGCCTAAGTAAGGTCAGCCTACCGTATGCCATTTTTTAAAATTAATTTCTTATAATTTATTAATTGTTCATTACCATTATTGCACCAAAGTGCAAAGAGTAAAATGCAAAATAGGATATATCATAGCCTATTTGTTTTTAATTCAGTGAAGGGACACAAACCTGGGTCTCCAAAGAATACAAAGTTAAATGTTTCATTCCAAATAGGCCCATTTAATTGTGTGTGTGTGTGTGTGTGTGTGTGTGTGTGTGTGTGTGTGTGTGTATCTC
>NC_085872.1:46589167-46599167 GCF_034702125.1 Engraulis encrasicolus
TTGCCATGTTATTAAAAAAAAATGTCACGACTTACCACCATATTATCAACAGTTTTGGAAAGATTAGATGTCTGTTCTTAACATATCCAAAAACTGTGATGGTATTCTGCCTCATTTGGTCACAATGATTTTTCAAAAACCCACTGTTGTGTGACTTCCACAGCTACTATGAAAAATTGATATTAGTGGCATCTTCGCCATGTTATACAAAAGAAATAACAGAACTCACCACTATGACATTTACAGTTTTAGAAAGACTCAATGTCTGTTTTTAACATATCCAAAAACTGGGGTGGTGCTCTGTCTCATTTTTTAAGAATGGACTTGTAAAAACAGCTGTGTGACATCTGCAGCTTGCTGCTCTATTGAGGTGGGGCCCCTGCTCTGATCTTTGCAGGCTACATGGGGGCCCTATCTACCAGTATTTGCCATGAGGCCCTATGTGCAATTGTTTCGCCACTGTGAATGACTTGAGCAATTTGAGTCAGACATTTTTGATACAAGATATTTGACCTGAGCATTTTCGACACACTCAATATAATACGGCAAAAAAGTAAAAGTGGCTGTTGACAGTTTTTTTTCCAGCTTTTTCTGTAACTACATTTCAGTAAATCAAAGGTTATAGACGTGTGTAAACTTCATCTTTAGGCACTGAAAACCAAATACAGGAATAAAGTGATGAAATGTTGAATCACTGAAACATCCCCGTAGATCTTGAAACAAGTACATCCTGACTATCACCACATCTCAATGCTTTTTATTACAATTCATACATTTTTTAATAACTTGTTTACCAACTTTGATGCAGTTCTGAGACCTGCTGTGGATTATTTTGGATTGTTTATGAGATATTACTTTTTATCGTTCTACATTTGATTTGTGTTTCACTCCATGTATACATGTATGTCTGTTTGTGCAATTGCATCAGGGTTAATGTAGAACATTAAACATTAATACATAAATTGCTCAGCTCTGTGGCAGAATTGACCCTTGACGAGCATTCAGTCAGTATTGCAGTGGTCTAGCACCATGCTCAGGGTAGCTCAGTCATGGTGATTGGAGGGGCAGGACAGCTGTTTAGTCAGGTTACCTCCTTATGAACAGTCTCCTCCTTTTGTATCATCACTGTTTTTTTTCTCTTCTCCATTACAAAAGTGTCCCACCCCCCCAAAAAAACCATGACAAAGGTGACCTGTTCATAGAACTTGGCCCCGCCCCAGTCCTAACCATGACTGAGGAACCTAGCGCATTGTATTGGTTCATGGCAAAGGTTCATGTGTTAAATCATTTGACATGCACCTCTACTAACAGAGCAAAGTTGTAGAAGTGATGGAAAATTTGAAATGTGTTGAAGTAAAATATCAAAATATATTTTCAGCTAAAAGAAATTTGTTTAAAAAATTATGTGCTGAAATAAAGTTTGGCAAACATCCTGTATCAAGACTGTTGTGTTAACAGTGCTACTTTACAAATCAGAATGATTCAATTAATTTATCACTACTGCAATTCAAGACTTACTTTATGGTGCAATAGCAAAATGTTAACTCCTACAGTGTTGAGGTTTAAACACATGGCCATAACCTTTAATTCACGAACATTTAGTTACCAAAAATGTAGTTACCTAAAAGCTAAAAGAAAAAGAAAAATAATAATGGTATATAAATCACTCAACTGTTTCTTATTGTGTGCTTCAAAATACTCAAGTCACATTTCTTGTATCAAAAAATGTCCAAGTCAAACTGCCTGTCTTTCACAGTGTCAGCCCAAATAGATTGGCACCCAAAAGTCTGCAAAGGTCATGATTATGGCCCCTACCACAAATTCAGGAGGGCCCTGGACAAATGCCCTGCTTGTCCCCCTATAGCTCCGCCCCTGGTAATTCATGTGACTTAGGCATTTTCACAGGAGCTGCTGATGTAACAGCAAAGGGGTTTTTCAAGAGTCATTACAAGACATTGATGCAGAACACCATCCCAGTTTTTGGATATGTTACAAATAGACATCCTATCTTTCCAAAACTGTTCAGTTCATTGTGGTGATTGCTGTCATTGTTTTGGTATAGCATGGCAAAGTTGCCCCCCAATATCAGGTTTTCATAAGAGCAGTGGAAGTCACACAACAGTGGGTTTTTAAAAAATCACTGTGACCAAATGAGGCAGAATACCATCCCAGTTTTTGGATATGTTAAGAACAGACATCTATTCTTTCCAAAACTGTTGATAATATGGTGGTGAGTCGTGACATTTTTTTTTAATAACGTGGCAAAGATGGCACCAAGTTTCAGTTTTTCCAGTTTAAAGACTTCATATCTTCTAAACTGTTCATCGCAGAAGATCAGTCTTCCAACACAACATGCACAGAATGGTTGGGAACATACATTGTCCATATCAAACTTCTGTCTTTAAAACTGCACTTACCACAGTCCTTCAAAGATGCCCACAAATTCAAAGGTGAGAATTTTTCAAGCAACTTTAAGCCCCCAGAAAACGGTGATAAATGACAAGAGGATGTGTGAAAATCCACATTTCACAAGTACATGTTCCAAATGTTACCCCTTGAAATTCATAAGGACCTACTTACAGTAGTTTTTTAGATACAACACTCTGAAAGTGGGCTCTCTGAGAAGTCTGTTCCAAACAAGTCAGGGGGGTACCTGACAAAAACATTTTTAATGACAAAACTATGAGGAGTTGAGAGCTATAATTTTGCACTTTTCCTATTGGGACGTTTGTGAACCTCCTTGATTTTTTTCTGCCAAATCTGAGATGGTCGTGCGGGATGATTCGGAGATTTGGCGTGGAATGACCCTTCATCTCCTGCAGAACATAAATACCTATTATTAAGGTACCTCTTAAATACCTTAACTACCTCTTATTAAGGTCCTGCATAACAGAAATACCTCTTATCGTGGGCACTACCCTTCATAGGTCATAACATAAACATCTTCTCATGGACACTTCATGGGTCCTCCACTATGTTTCTGCTCTCTATCTGTTCTTCATTACTTGTATACTGCTGTACTCTGTACTGACCCCTACTCACTCTGCACTGTACTTGCTTGAATGTCCTCCTTGTAGGTCACTTTGGTCGAAAGCGTCTACTAAAATGTAATGTGCAAAGATATACTTTATAGTACGTATAGTATACCACTCTTGGAGATACGGCGCAAACAGTTGTGTATTCACAGGAAACTCCTATTTGGGATATGTATGTGTGCGTCTTTGGTTGTAGTTGAAGTTAGATAAATATAAATATTGGCAAACCCTAAAAATCAGTCCATTTGTGCTTATGAAAGTGGATTTAAAAGTTCAGAACACGAATTAGATTCACAAATGGAAAAGTTACAAGTAAGTAAATACTTATAATATTATAGTATATTACAGTACGTCCAGGTAACTCTACACAGTACGTCCAGGTAACTCTACACAGTACGTCCAGGTAACTCTACACTGTCTACAGGTAACTCTACAGGTAACTCTACACTGTCTACAGGTAACGCTACAGGTAACTCTACAGGTAACTCTACACAGTACGTCCAGGTAACTCTACAGGTAACTCTACAGGTAACTCTACACAGTACAGGTAACTCTACAGGTAACTCTACAGGTAACTCTACAGTTAACGCTACAGGTAACGCTACAGGTAACTCTACAGGTAACGCTACAGGTAACTCTACAGGTAACTCTACAGGTAACTCTACACAGTACAGGTAACTCTACAGGTAACTCTACACAGTACAGGTAACTCTACAGGTAACTCTACAGGTAACTCTACAGGTAACTCTACAGGTAACTCTACACAGTACAGGTAACGCTACAGGTAACGCTACAGGACACTCTAGTGACTTACACAGTACGTCCAGGTAACTCTCGGTGCGTTTCTTCTCCTCTCCCTCTCCGATGGAGACGTGCTCCACCTCGCACACGATTGGCTGATGGTTGTCCTGACGACTGGCGGTGACCAATAGCTCGCTGATGACCGTGTAGGTGGGGGCGCCGGGATCCGACTCCACAATGTCCGGACGACCTGGAAAAAGCCAAAACGCCACATCATATCTAGTGTGCGTGTGCGTGTGTGTGCAGGACTACTGACAGCTTTGGCTGGGCCTGGGACAAAGTCAACTAAAAGCCTCCGACCCATACATACAAGAGGCAGCCCCCTAGGACAGGGCAATAGATACTACAATTTCAGAACGCAGTATAATTCGAAATGGCAAACTGAGAAAAAAGGCTTTAAAGTTTCCTTTCTGGCCAAACAACGGTGTTGGAAGTAAAGTGGTGATGACACTTTCATATAATACTTTTTTATTGGTGGAAATTTATGCACACAAGAAAAAAAGCAAAAAAACAACATTCTCATTACTTTTTAGCTGAAAAATCATTATACTACGTTCAGTTGTGGTATTACTGTCTACACCAAAACCACGGTGTCAATGGAGAAGTGCAGTATATTGCGCGTTATACTGTGTTCTTGGCTAGTGCGACGTAACCTCCTAAAACCAAAAAGCGCAGTATAATCAGTTTTTATCGTTTTTTTCTGAAACGGGACCAAGTTGGACCAAAATATTTTAACACAAGAAAAAGAAGGTAGCCAATTTCCGGTCTAAACCCATTTTTCGACCATTTTCAAGATACTGCGTTCTGATATTGTAGGGCAGAATAGCCCCCTTTGGTTACAGGAGCAGTTTGCCTGGCTCAAGGAAACCTCAGCCATGGGGTGTGGTAGGGAGTGGAAGGGTGGGACTCAAACCAGCAACCCTCTGATGTAAAGACGAAGGTTAGAAGAAAAGGATTCATCCTGGACTGTTTTGAGTTTGTAGTGTTAGAGTTTTCAAAGTTTGTTCAAGTTATGCAAATGGTGTCGATGCTTGGCAAGGATTAACACACTTCTCCAAAATGAGGCTACAGTAGTTAGTTTAGCTTAGCCTATTCATTTCAGAGTAGCATACTACCTGGCATATTAGCATGTTAGCACATTTACACATGCAATACTCCTGTGTATGTGTGTGTGTGTGTGTGTATGTGTATGTGTGTGTGTGTATGTGTGTGTGCGTGTGTGTGTGTGTTTATATGCTATCATGTATGTAAGTGTGTGTTTACCAATGAGTTCCTGGTCTCCGCGATACCAGCGCAGCTTAGCGGGAGGCTTGCTACCGGAGCTGGTGCACTTTAGCGTCACGCTAGCACCCTCCTGAACCTGCTCCTGGTAGCCCGAGATAACGGGTTTACCAGGGACACCTTCACGGAGAGAGTGGGGGGTGGGGAAGAGAGAGATGGGGAGGGAGGGAGAGAGAAAGACAGAGAGAGGGGGGGGGGGATACAAAGAGAACTAGATTGCATTGTCACAGAAAATGCTGGAAGCGGGCTTGCCTTTTGGGGCAGAGATGAAACAAAGTACTATTGAGAAAACAAAGCTAAAAGAAATGTTGGAAAAAATCCATCCACCCAGTCAGAAGTTATGGGCCAAACAATTCAGCTATCTTGGATTCAGGCATCTTGAAAGTGTTGTAGCTCTGCGTTTTGGGGATATACTAAATGACATACATGGTATTTTAAGTTGGCTAAGGAACACTGCATATGATATAATTTTGAAAATCAACATGGGTCTGAGTGGGATTGGAACTCACAACCTCCATATCTGTAATCCAGCCCCTTTGCCATTGATATCAAATGACATACATGACATTTTAAGTTGGCCAAGGAACACTGCATATGATATAATTTTGAAAATCAACATGGCTTCGAGTGGGGATCGAACTCCCAACCTCCATATCTCTAATCCAGCAGCATTCCCATTGAGCCAAGCAGCTGGCTGTCTTAGGGCGTTTTCACACCTACCACGTTTGGTCCGGATCAAAGGACCAAACGGACCAGATTCGGACCTTTTGGGATGGTCTGAATATAAGCTAGCGAATCCTGGTCCGGACCAAACAAGCGGACAGAGACCGAGCTGAAAGGTCGGACTCGGTCCGGATCAAACGAACCCTGGTGCGGACCTTTTGGAGGTGTGAAAGCAGACCGGACCTAATCCCAGACTTTTTGCTTTTTTGTACCTCGGGAGCTTCCGTCGTTTTTCGAGATTAATGGGAAACAGAGTGTAAACAAAGCGACTCCACAACTTGTCATGTCTTTGGTGTAAATTCGACAGAGTGGTTTGTTTGCAACAATATTAATATTAATAAAATAATAGCCTAAACTATCGCAATCGTGGGCGTAGGCTACATTATTGTAGGCTACGGTCATTCATATTTTCAATGAGGATGGCTTGTCAGTGGAGCACAGGAAAGGAAAAAGAGACTGTTAATTTACCTATCACAGCATTTTAAATGTTGATTGGGGCAAATCCGAAAAGCATCTAGGCCTACTGAAGAAACGGAAGAAAACACTGTAGTCCTTACAGTAGGCTATGGATTCTGATAATGATAGCAATAATTACGTCGTTGGCACTTAACCCCCTGCCTTGCTAGCTGTGCATTGGATGGATGTAGGCTAGTGGAATAGCCTAGGCTACTTGAAGAAGTTGTGATGAAGACAACGAAGGTAATTCATTAATTTACCCGCTGTGGTGGCATGTTGGCAAGTTTGTATGATCCAAACGCTATGCCCGTGCTCATCATGTTACTTTTTTCTTGATGGAGTGCGTGAAATATTGCTGCAAATGGTAGCCAATATTCCAATACAAACGTATCCAAATGACAGTGGAGCGCACTGTTTATTTTCGAGAAGAAAGAATGGCGTGGTGCGTGGAATAAGCTCGCCAATGTTTCACATTGAGCCTGTTTTGCGTTGTTCCCAGACATCCCAAGTGTAAAACACTGATTGCAGGGAGGTGGTTATCCTAATATTGATGACTAAACCAGCCAGCAATCTCACCCGCACGCTATACATTATAAGAAATAAAGAAAGAAAGAAACAGGGATAAAATGTGGCTATCCCAACTCACGGGATCAATCAATTAAATTGGCTTTCAGGAAGACTCCCTTCATGTCATGAGCTTCAGATAGTCTGCGCTATATTTCGTGTGAGCGCTATGCCATACATGCCGTGAACGTTTATTTTACATGCCGCTGAACTCTTTGGATGCTTGTAGGCCTATTTGGACATAGCCTTAACTTGTTGCGCGTGTCGTTTCTGACCAACCAGCTGAACGACCTCAGGGCGCGTGGCTTTCTTGTCGATTTTGGTCCGCTTACTGAAATGTACACAGTCTGAAAGCCAACCACACCAAATTTTTAAAATTAGGTTCGGACCAAACAAAGTGAACTATCGGACTTTCCTGGTCTGAATACGCCCTTAAACATTCCAGCTAGACAATATCACATTGCATTGAAGAGCTGAACAATAGACTTCTAGAATGGTAGTTGAAGGTGCTCGTTAAGAATAGAATGTTGAGAGAAAGTGACCATTGAGATGGAACCCTTTATTGGCTGAACCAATAATAAACAGGACTTAAAGATTACTAGAATCGGGCCTTGCTCTGCAAGCCCGCTTAATTAAGTAAAAATAAAAATAAATGATTATCATGTTCAACATGAGAAGTACAGTTTACACAACAGGCCCAACATTGAGTTCTTACCCAATACGGTGAGCATAGTGCAGGCCATCCCCCCATTATATTAGACCAGCCAGGCCTCAGCCGGCCACCCCCCCCCATCACATTAGACTGGCCAGGCCTCAGCAGGCCGAAATCTGAAGCCTAGGACTAGAGTTACAGCTCTTCCCCAGAGCGCAGCGCGTGTCACCATCCGTACAGGCATGGTGAAGATGGAACATTATTTAGATATGAAGACAGAACCTCCAGGCCGCCAGCAGGCCGGAACTTGAAGCCTGGGGCTAAATTTCAGCCTCTTACCCAGTACGGTGAGTGTGGCGCGGGCCATCCGTACCGGCGTGGTGAAGATGGAGCATGTGTACTCTCCCTCGTCAGACAGCTGGACGTCCGAGATGGAGATGGAGAGCTCAGTGGGCGTCGAATTGTGGAGCTGGATACGGCTGTCTCTCAGAGCTAAACGAAATAGAAGGATAGAGAGAGAAAGAAGGATAGAGAGAGAAAGAGAGAGAGAAAGAAGGATAGAGAGAGAGAGAAAGAAGAATAGAGAGAAGGAGAGAGAGAGAGAGAGAGGGATAGAGAGAGAAAGAGAGAGAGCGAGAAGGATAGAGAGAGAGAAGGATAGAGAGAGAGAGAAAGAAGGATAGAGAGAAAGAGAGAGAGAAGAAGGATAGAGAGAGAAAGAGGGATAGAGAGAGAAAGAGAGAAGGATAGAGAGAGAAAGAAGGATAGAGAGAAAGAAGGATAGAGAGAAAGAACGAGGAAGAAGGATAGAGAAAGAGAAAGAAAGAGAGAGGGACATTTGACCATGACCATTATTTGTTATTTGTCAAAAATAACATTATGCCCCAACTATGTAAGTTCGATAGACAGACGGATAGATGGCCGGCCGGCCGGACAGAGATACATATATACAGATACATACATGTATAGATAGATATATAGATAGATAGATAGATAGATAGATAGATAGATAGCTCTCTTGTCTCCAAAGTACAGCGTCTGCTGTGCTATATAGCTAGCTACCTGTCTTGTCTCCAAAGTACAGTGTCTCCTGTGCTAGATAGCTACCTCTCTTGTCTCCAGTGTCTGCTGTGCTAGATAGCTACCTTTCTTGTCTCCAAAGTACATCGTCTGCTGTGCCTTGTTTCTCCATGAGAGGGAGTAGTTGTCCGTCTCGGTCACCGTGCAGGTCAGGATCACGGTCCTGCCCACCGACACCATCTGGTCCAACGCGACTGGCTGGTAGCGGTCCTCGTCATCTGTCAATCAAAAAAAAAAAAAAAACACAGAGGAAGTAGACGTTAGCAAACCAGGAAGTAATGAAAGAGATATAATCTGATTGGTTACCATTGTAGCCAATGACCAGTAACCAGGAAGTGCCTCCTCAACAGGAAATAGCTAATAGTCAGGGATGTTATCGATTTCTTAAGGCAACACGTAGATTATTTTCATCATTTAAGAATGCCCCACGATACGATTAGATTTTTTTCCCCAATTACTTTTCCACTTCTACTGTGTTATGGAGCTAGGCCATTGGGGAGGGGCCAGCGATTTGATTTTATATTTTCGATGAGAGATGCACCGGATCCAAGATCCGCTTCCGGATCCGGCAGGATAATAGGCTTTTTCACAGGGTCTGGGTCCGGCAGAACCCAATGCTCCGAACCGGATCCTACATTTGTGAGCGTAAAGTGAACATGCTTTGCATTGATCATCCAAGATGGCAGTGAGTGGCAGTTGCTTACTTACACCACATGTTATCCCTCTTCACCTGTTCTGTTAAGTTTTCCCGTTTCTAAAAATCAGGATCTGGTGCATCTCTAGCCTGTTCTGTTAAGTTTTCCCGTAGCCTAGGCTTTTCAGTCAGTCTTTCACAACCTCAATAGCTGTGTGGAGTGAAAGCCTTTTGGAAGCGGCCGTTGCAGGTAGTGTGGCAGTAGCCTAAGCAGTGTTTCCCAACCTTTTTTTGTCTTGTGTACCCCTAAGCATTTTCGTTGTGCCATGAGTACCCCCCAAGTCAAGTTCTCTTTCCCAATGTAACCAAGCTCCATATATTTGTTAAAATTGTTTTCCAAGTACCCCCTGCAGTGTGCTCGCGTACCCCTAGTGGTACACGTACCCCTGGTTGGGAAATAGTGGCCTAAGCCAATGAGTCTAAAAAAAAAAAGTTTGAGCCAACGTAATAAAAAGGGCCCATGGGTGCGAGTAGGCTATGTGTTTCAACCCCTTCGTAGGAGAGAGAGAGAGAGAGAGAGAGAGAGAGAGAGAGAGAGAGAGAGAGAGAGAGAGAGAGAGAGAGAAATAGAGTATGACGGAAAAGGTTAAACTTGTTATTTTTTGGTCAAGAGGGAAACATCCTGGTGGTGCATGTGCGCATGCTTGCGGTGCATGTGTGTGCATGCGTGCGTGTGTGTGCGCCTGTGTGCATGCGTGTGTGTGTGTGTGTGTG